>NW_007730321.1:71128-90080 GCF_000696425.1 Galeopterus variegatus | reverse complement strand
CCCATCAAACTAACAGCAGACTTCTCAACTGAAACCCTACAGGCCAGAATAAAGTGGAATGATATATTCAAAATGCTAAAAGAAAAAAACTGCCAGCCAAGAATTCTTTGCCCAGCAAGACTCTCCTTCAGAAACGAGGGAGAAATAGTGTATTTCCCAGATAAACAAAAGTTGTGGGAGTACACCACCACATGACTAGCCCTGCAACAAATTCTCAAGGGAGTCATTCATCTGGAATCTGAATAATGGTGACCATTATCATGAATACGCAAGAGCAAAACCCACAGTTAAAACAAAAATGCCAGCAAGAAAGAGACAGAAGCTAAATGATTCCACCTTAAATTCCTGACTAACATTGAAGGAGAGAAATAAAAGGGGAAATAATGATCAAAAGATATTTAAACCACCTAAACAAGTAGCAATTAAATGACAGGAATTAAACAACACTTCTCAATAACTACTCTGAATGTGAATGGACTAAACTCCCCATTCAAAAGACACAGACTAACTGACTGACTGGATTAAAAAGCGAGACCCAAGTATATGCTGTTTTCAAGAGACCCACCTCAACTGTAAAGGCACTCATAGACTAAAAGTGAAGGTATGGAAAAAGATATACCATGCAAATGGAAACCAAAAATGAGCAGGAATAGCTATTCTTATATCAGAGAAAATAGACTTTAAACCAAAAAATATTTAAAAAGACAAAGAAGGCCATTATATAATAATAAAGGGAACTATCCAGCTAGAAGACATAATCATAAACAGGTATGCACCCAATACTGGAGCACCCAGATATATTAAGCAAACACTCTTAGACCTAAAGAAGGAGATAGGACCTAATACATTAATAGTGGGTGATCTGAACACCCCTCTCTCAGTATGGGACAGGACTTCCAGGCAACAAGTCAACAAAGAGACACAGGATTTAATCTACACCCTAGACCAACTGGACTTGGCAGATATATACAAAACATTTCACCCAACAGCTAAAGAACACACTTTCTTCTCATCAGCTCATAGTACATTCTCCAGGATAGATCACATATTAAGTCACAAATCTAGTCTCAGCAAATTTTAAAAAATTGAAATCATTCCGACAATCTTTTCAGACCACAATGGACTAAAACTGTAGATAAACAATAAGCAAATTGCTGGAAGCTATACAAATACATGGAAAATAAATAATAGGCTCCTGAATGACCTATGAGTCCAAGAAGAAATTAAACAGGAAATCAAAAAATTTCTAGAAACTAATGAAAATAAAGATATATCATACCAAAACTTGTGGGATACTGCAAAAGCAGTACTAAGGGGCAAATTTATTGCAGTAAATGCTTATATCAAAAAAAATGGAAAGACTCCAAATAAACAACCTAACGCTATGCCTAAAGAACTTGAAAAACAACAACAAACCTAAAGGCAGAAGATGGAAAGAAATAATTAAGATCAGAACAGAACTAAATGAAATAGAGACCCAAAAAACAAAAGATCAACAAAACTAAAAGTTGGTTTTTTGAGAAGATAAACAAAATAGACACACCATTAGCTAGATGAACAACAACAACAAAAGACCCAAATAACAAAAATCAGAAATGAAAAGGGAGACATTACAACTGACACTACAGAAATACAAAGTATCATTAGAGACTATTATAAACAACTGTATGACAACAAATTTGAAAATCTGGAATATATGGATAAGTTTTTAGACACATATAATTACCAAGACTGAACCAAGAAGAGACAGAAAACCTGAACAGACCAATAACAAGCAAGGAGATTGAAGCAGTAATTAGCAATCTTCTAACAAAAAAAAGTCCAGGTCCGGATGGCTTTACCACTGAATTCTATCAAACTTTTAAAGAGGAGTTAATACCAATTCTCATGAAACTGTTCCAAACAATTGAAACAGACTCTACTCTCCCAAACTCATTCTATGAAGCCAACATAACTCTGATACCAAAACCAGATAAAGACAGAACAAAAAAAAGAAAATTACAGGCCAATATCCTTGATGAATCTAGATGCTAAAATCCTCAACAAAATATTAGCAATTAGAATACAGCAACATATTAAAAAAATTATACACTATGATCAAGTGGGATTCATCCCAGGGATGCAACAATGGTTCAACATACAAAAGTCAATAAATGTGATACATCACATCAACAAGCTCCAGGACAAAGACCATATGATCATCTCAATAGATGCTGAAAAAGCATTTGACAAAATTCAACATTCCTTCATGATAAAGACTCTCAACAAATTAGGTATAGAAGGAAAACATCTCAACACAATAAAAGCCATTTATGACAAGCCCACCACCAGTATCATCCTGAATGGGGAAAAACTGAGGGCCTTCCCCTTAAGGAAAGGAACAAGACAAGGATGCCCACTCTCACCACTTCTATTCAACATGGTACTGGAGGTACTAGCCAGAGCAATCAGGCAAGAGAAAGAAATAAAGGGAATCCAGATTGGAAAAGATGAAGTCAAACTTTCCCTATTTGCAGATGATATGATACTATATATAGAAAAACCTAAGGACTCTATCAAAAAACTCCTAGAGCTGCTTAATAATTTCAGTAATGTAGCAGGATACAAAATAAATGCTCCCAAATCAGTAACATTTATATACTCAAATAATGAATTAACAGAAAGAGAAATAAAGAAAGTAAGCCCATTTACAATTGTCANCAGCAGACTTCTCAACTGAAACCCTACAGGCCAGAATAAAGTGGAATGATATATTCAAAATGCTAAAAGAAAAAAACTGCCAGCCAAGAATTCTTTGCCCAGCAAGACTCTCCTTCAGAAACGAGGGAGAAATAGTGTATTTCCCAGATAAACAAAAGTTGTGGGAGTACACCACCACATGACTAGCCCTGCAACAAATTCTCAAGGGAGTCATTCATCTGGAATCTGAATAATGGTGACCATTATCATGAATACGCAAGAGCAAAACCCACAGTTAAAACAAAAATGCCAGCAAGAAAGAGACAGAAGCTAAATGATTCCACCTTAAATTCCTGACTAACATTGAAGGAGAGAAATAAAAGGGGAAATAATGATCAAAAGATATTTAAACCACCTAAACAAGTAGCAATTAAATGACAGGAATTAAACAACACTTCTCAATAACTACTCTGAATGTGAATGGACTAAACTCCCCATTCAAAAGACACAGACTAACTGACTGACTGGATTAAAAAGCGAGACCCAAGTATATGCTGTTTTCAAGAGACCCACCTCAACTGTAAAGGCACTCATAGACTAAAAGTGAAGGTATGGAAAAAGATATACCATGCAAATGGAAACCAAAAATGAGCAGGAATAGCTATTCTTATATCAGAGAAAATAGACTTTAAACCAAAAAATATTTAAAAAGACAAAGAAGGCCATTATATAATAATAAAGGGAACTATCCAGCTAGAAGACATAATCATAAACAGGTATGCACCCAATACTGGAGCACCCAGATATATTAAGCAAACACTCTTAGACCTAAAGAAGGAGATAGGACCTAATACATTAATAGTGGGTGATCTGAACACCCCTCTCTCAGTATGGGACAGGACTTCCAGGCAACAAGTCAACAAAGAGACACAGGATTTAATCTACACCCTAGACCAACTGGACTTGGCAGATATATACAAAACATTTCACCCAACAGCTAAAGAACACACTTTCTTCTCATCAGCTCATAGTACATTCTCCAGGATAGATCACATATTAAGTCACAAATCTAGTCTCAGCAAATTTTAAAAAATTGAAATCATTCCGACAATCTTTTCAGACCACAATGGACTAAAACTGTAGATAAACAATAAGCAAATTGCTGGAAGCTATACAAATACATGGAAAATAAATAATAGGCTCCTGAATGACCTATGAGTCCAAGAAGAAATTAAACAGGAAATCAAAAAATTTCTAGAAACTAATGAAAATAAAGATACATCATACCAAAACTTGTGGGATACTGCAAAAGCAGTACTAAGAGGCAAATTTATTGCAGTAAATGCTTATATCAAAAAAAATGGAAAGACTCCAAATAAACAACCTAACGCTATGCCTAAAGAACTTGAAAAACAACAACAAACCTAAAGGCAGAAGATGGAAAGAAATAATTAAGATCAGAACAGAACTAAATGAAATAGAGACCCAAAAAACAAAAGATCAACAAAACTAAAAGTTGGTTTTTTGAGAAGATAAACAAAATAGACACACCATTAGCTAGATGAACAACAACAACAAAAGACCCAAATAACAAAAATCAGAAATGAAAAGGGAGACATTACAACTGACACTACAGAAATACAAAGTATCATTAGAGACTATTATAAACAACTGTATGACAACAAATTTGAAAATCTGGAATATATGGATAAGTTTTTAGACACATATAATTACCAAGACTGAACCAAGAAGAGACAGAAAACCTGAACAGACCAATAACAAGCAAGGAGATTGAAGCAGTAATTAGCAATCTTCTAACAAAAAAAAGTCCAGGTCCGGATGGCTTTACCACTGAATTCTATCAAACTTTTAAAGAGGAGTTAATACCAATTCTCATGAAACTGTTCCAAACAATTGAAACAGACTCTACTCTCCCAAACTCATTCTATGAAGCCAACATAACTCTGATACCAAAACCAGATAAAGACAGAACAAAAAAAAGAAAATTACAGGCCAATATCCTTGATGAATCTAGATGCTAAAATCCTCAACAAAATATTAGCAATTAGAATACAGCAACATATTAAAAAAATTATACACTATGATCAAGTGGGATTCATCCCAGGGATGCAACAATGGTTCAACATACAAAAGTCAATAAATGTGATACATCACATCAACAAGCTCCAGGACAAAGACCATATGATCATCTCAATAGATGCTGAAAAAGCATTTGACAAAATTCAACATTCCTTCATGATAAAGACTCTCAACAAATTAGGTATAGAAGGAAAACATCTCAACACAATAAAAGCCATTTATGACAAGCCCACCACCAGTATCATCCTGAATGGGGAAAAACTGAGGGCCTTCCCCTTAAGGAAAGGAACAAGACAAGGATGCCCACTCTCACCACTTCTATTCAACATGGTACTGGAGGTACTAGCCAGAGCAATCAGGCAAGAGAAAGAAATAAAGGGAATCCAGATTGGAAAAGATGAAGTCAAACTTTCCCTATTTGCAGATGATATGATACTATATATAGAAAAACCTAAGGACTCTATCAAAAAACTCCTAGAGCTGCTTAATAATTTCAGTAATGTAGCAGGATACAAAATAAATGCTCCCAAATCAGTAACATTTATATACTCAAATAATGAATTAACAGAAAGAGAAATAAAGAAAGTAAGCCCATTTACAATTGTCACCAAAAAAATACAATACCTAGGGATCAATGTAACCAAGGAGGTGAAAGACCTCTACAATGAGAATTACAAACCACTTCTGAAAGAAATTAAAGAAGACACAAAAAGATGGAAAGATATTCCATGCTCTTGGATTGGAAGAATTAACATTGTGAAAATGTCTATACTACGCAAAATGATCTACAGATTCAATGCAATCCCCATCAAAATACCAATGACATTCTTCACAGAAATGGAAAAAAACAATCTTACCTTCCATATGGAAAAACAAAAGACCCTGAATAGCCAAAGCAATCCTGAGCAAACAAAACAAAGCCGGAGGAATAACTCTGCCTGACTTCAAATTATACTACAAAGCTGTTGTAACCAAAACAGCATGGTACTAGTATGAAAATAGACATTCATGCCAGTGGAGTAGAATAGAGAACCCAGAAATCATTCCTCAGACTTATAGCCATCTGATATTAGACAAAGGCAACAAAAATCTACATTGGAGAAAAGATTGCCTCTTCAGCAAGTGGTGCTGGGAAAACTGGATATCCATATGCAGAAAAATGAAACTAGATATGCATCTCTTACCATACACTAAAATCAACTCAAAATGGATTAAAGACCTAGGTATAAGACCTGAAATTGTAAAATTACTAACAGAAAATATAGGTGAAACACTTCAGCAGTTAGGTCAAGGCACAGGCTTTATGAACATGAGCCCAAAAGCACAAGCAGCAAAAGAAAAAACAAACAAATGGGACTATATCAAACTAAAAAGTTTCTGCACAGCAAAAGAAACAATCAACAGAATGAAAAGACAACCTACAGAGTGGGAGAATATTTCTGCCAACTATGCATCCAACAAGGGACTAATATCCAGAATGTACGTAGAACTCAAGCAATTATACAGTAAAAAAGTAAATGACCCACAAAGGAGCTGAATAGACAGTTTTCAAAGGAAGACATAGAAATGGCCAACAGATACATGAAAAAATGCTCAACATCACTAGTCATTAGGGAAATGCAAATTAAAACCACATTGAGATATCACCTCACTCCAGTTAGACTGGCTATGATCAAAAAGACAGTGAATAACAAATGCTGGCAAGGGTGTGGAGAGAAGGGAACATTCCTACACTGTTGGTGGAGCTATAAATTAGTACAACCACTTTGGAAAACAGTATGGAGGTTTCTCAAACAAGTACAGATAGATCTTCCATATTATTCAGCAATCCCTCTTCTGGGTATATATCCAGAGGAATGGAAATCATCATGTCAAAGAGATACCTGCACTCCCATGTTTATTGCAGCTCTGTTTACAATAGCCAAGATATGGAACCAACCTAAATGTCCAACAATAGATGATTGGATAAGGAAACTGTGGTACATATACACTATGGAATACTACTCTGCCATAAAAAAGAATGAAATACTCCCACTTGCAACAACATGGGTGAACCTGGAGAAATGTACACTGAGTGAAACAAGCAAAGCACAGAGCGATAAATACCACATGTGCTCACTCATATGTGCGAGCTAAGAGAGAAAGGAAGGCAGGAAAGAAAGACCACGGTAGTCCCATGGTCCAACACAGGGAGCGAACATTCCTAGGGCTACAAATTGAAGCTGAGGGGAGAGGAGGAGGGGGAGGGAGGTTGGGGGAAAATTGGGAGGGGACGAAGGGTATAAAAGTAATTTCTGGTAATGGATATGCCCCCAGTATGAATCTGGCCCCCACATCATGGGCAGGAGGGGGGACAATCAGCTTTGTATCTCATGAATATTCATTAAAAAAATTACCTGTGAATGAGTGAGAACATTCTGAATACAAAATTCAAAACTAAATTTCTAAATATCTCAAGTCTGATTAAAGAAGACTTACATTATTTCTCTCCAAAGACCTTAAATACAGGCCAGATAACCATTCTTTTGGAAAAATTTGGGGACAGATCTGCCTCACAGAAAGTTATAGCTCAGATTTAAGGAATTAACATTTATAGGATGAACTAGAGAAATATTTTTAAAGGACAGATGGGAGTATTCCCTCAATTCCAGGAAATATACTCTTAGGTCATATTAACTTTATTCAAATCACTGGCTTTTTCTAAATTACCTTCAGAAGAAACAAAAGTGCTTAAAAAAAAAAAAAAGTTCTAGGGCCGGCCCGGTGGTGCACTGGATAGTGCTCCCGCCCAAGGGTTCGGATCCCACATACAGACCGGTTCCCGCTCACTGGCTGAGCGAGGCGTGGGAGCAACACCGAGGGTTGCAATGCCGTTGCCGGTCCCCGGTCCGGTACGGGGGCGACACTGAGGGATCAAGACACTGAGGGTTGTGATCCGTTGCCGGACACGGAAAAAAGACAAAAGACAAAAAAAAAAAAAAATAAAAATAAAAATAAAAAAGAAATCAAGTTAATGAACAAATCGTAATAACTTCGTATAGCATACATTATACGAAAAAAAAAATTAGAGGAAGACAGAGTTAAATGAAGTTTACATAACGAGTGTGCACAGTGAATCTTCAAGACGCAGGCTGGGGAAGCAGTATTTCCCACAGTATCTGGTTACGGGACACTTACTATGATTTTTTTTTTTTTGATAGTGCATCTCACAGGTCTACTGCAGGGCCAGCTACATAATTTGCAGGGCCCAGAGCAAAGTGAAACTGTGGGGCCCCTTGTTAAGAGATGATTAATGACTTCAAGAGAGCAACGGCAGGGCACTTGCAAGCGTGGGGCATAGTGGAACGGCTCACGTGGCCACGGGGCTGGCCCTGGACTAGTCTCATGTGGAACATGCTCTCATAAATGGGGACTCAGATAGCAACGAAATGTCACTTCATTTTTACAAAATTATCATTTGGATTTTAGAAAGCAGGCCTCACGTGACAGGCAAAATTAGAAACCATGTGAATTCAAAACGAATGCTAACATAATAAACCGATGTTCGTTCAAGCAGAACTGTGCACTACAACACACTTGAAAATTCACAAACTTTACTGATAAACATTCTTGGTAAGATTATTTTTTTAAAAACTCCGTGCAGCTTATATTCAACTTTGGAATGAGCCTTCTATACTAAAACTTGAATATGAATATATCTGACTTACAGATATGAATATATCTGATTTCAATACTAAAATATGAACGTGAATATATTTCATTGAAAATAAATAAAGCATGTTGTAAAGATTCGAACAGCATGAGGCAGAGTGCTGCCTAGCTTCCCCCACATCCCCAAGACCGGAAGCTCCTGCAACTGACCTTCTGCAGGCCTGGCTCACACCTCCCTACATTCTACGGTGATAATGACATTACTCATGAGAATTTATCTCTAAAGTCTATTTCCACCTTGAAGAGTTAGCAGCTGTCATGTTTTAGGAAAAAATTAAACATGAATCATTGGTAGAGCTGCTTTGGATGAAATTATTTAACGAGGTCTTGGTTATATTTTACTACATATTTTTTAAAATGGTATTAAAATATTAAGTATGTTTTTCAATCTAAAGACAAGTAGTAGGTATAATATTTGATCATAACATAGCAGACAAAATCCCAAGACAGGGTGCAAGGTAACATCGTTGAAAACAGCAATTCCATTCGAATGTGGCACCCGGGCAGCCACCCGTATTCCAATGATTCATAAATGCTGAGAATCATGTTGGGATTCCTCTCTTGAAACTGGTGTTAGAACCTGTGCTCAGCTGTATGTCAAAAATTAGTCTCCTCTGGGCCGAGCTCGTGGTGCACTCAGGAGAGTGCGGCACTGGGGGCACAGCGATGCTCCCACCGTGGGTTCGGATCCTATATAGGAATGGCCGGTGCGCTTGCTGGCTGAGCGCGGTGTGGGAGACACCACACCAAGGGTTGTGATCCCCTCACCGGTCACGAAAAAGACAAAAAATAAAAAAATAAAAAATGTCCAGATCAACTTACATTTCTGCAAAGAAAAAGAAACTTGTCAACCCCTAGAACAATATTTCCAAACCCAGCAGTAAAGCCAGAAATTTCATTTCCATAGAAACCAAAAATGAAGCAGTCTCTAACATGAGGGCAGAGCCACAGTTGGAGCAGCAGAACTCTTCCTGACTGAGATAAATTGTTACATCTCATATTCACAGAAAGAAATAGGAAGGGTAAATGGGGGTGGAGGGGTATGTTAAAGGTTAAATATTCTATAGAAATTTTAAAAGGCACAATGTGAATGTTTTGATTTTCATATTTGTAATACTGACTGGCCTTTGGGCTTTGCTTGAATCCCTAATCATCAGTTTCCTCATTTATTTCACTGTTAATTCCAATTTGTATGCCAGACTAGCTACAACTAACTCATGGTTTTGTCTAAAATTCAGTTATATTCTCAGAGGGCAAAGATTTTCCATAACTGAAGACATTCAAAGAGTCTAAAGATAATTCCCAACAATTTTGAGCAATAGGGGTGTAGTGGATTGAATTATGTCCCCCTAAAACTCACTAGAGCTTGAATTGTGTTCCCCAGGTTTTATGTACTAGTAACTTAGCCCCCACCGGGACTGTTAAGAGGGTGGCAAATCCTATTATTGTAATTGAAAGATGGAGCCTTGAAGAGGTGATTGGGTTGTAGGACCCTGCAGTAGTGAATGGATTAAAAATGGTGGTCAGGGGTGTGGTTCTGAGGACTTTAAAAGAAGAGGAGAGAAGAGTCTGTCTGTCTCTCACTCTCTCTCTCTGCTTCCGCCATCTGGCAATGTGATACCCTACCATCGCTGAAGCCACTACCAAAGAAAACCTTCACCAGATGCATTCCCTGGACTTTGGACTTCCCAGCCTCAGAAACTATAAGAAATAAATTTCGTGTTCTTTACAAAATACCCAGTTCCATGTATTTTGTTGTAAGCAACAGAAATGGACTAATACAAGGGGAATCTTTGAAATAAACATATGATACTCCCAATTATTACTTTATTCATTTGAACTGAATAAAGTTCTGATATGCTTGTTAGATTAAAGAGTAGCTGTCCTACTTTATTCTCTGGTGGGCGGCCATTACAGGGATCAAACCCTAGTCCTTGGTGTTATCAGCCCAACACTCAAACTAACTGAGCTAACCAGCCAGCCCGGTACTGCATTATCACCACCTTATACTTTGAATTTCTAACGTCTAAATATTCAGCACTAAAGAGTTTGCTGTTTTTAAGCAAACATCCTCATCCATTTTTCAGAAGGTGCAGCTAGCTTCTAAAACCCAAAGCAGCTAAGCCTGAGCAAGAGCGAGTGCGTGTGTGAGCACGCATGCCTGCATGAGCGTGTGGATCGTGTGAGCGTGTGTGCACGTGCACATGTGCTGGGGCCGAGCCCCGGGTGGCCAGGGAAGCAAACATTGCAAGGAAGGTGCTGACTGCACCGAAGCCCCTCCATCTTGTTTTCGTGTTCCTTCCTGCAAAGTCTTTTTGTGACATTCCCAACCTCTGACAGGTCATGTAGTATCTTTGTAGGACACTGCTGAAAAGCACCTCTTCCAGAAGCCATGCTGGGAGGGCACTACAGCTCCCCTCTCCCACTTGGCTCTGCTTCTGTCCTGGTTACCCTCAAATCAAGGGGCAGCAAGTCCCCAAAGGAGCTCTGGCCCAATCACGAATGGCCCTCGTTTCTGAAATCTCAGGGGCTCAAGCCAGTCCCAGTGTCTAGATGGAAACAGACATTCTCCATCCATCCCCCCACCCCACCCCCACAGCTAAAACCCATCCTTCCCCGAAGCAATGGCATCTTTGCAGCCACCGTGTACCCCAAGCAGGGTCCTCCCTCCTGGTCCTCCTGGCACCCTGCCTGTTTCCAGGTCAGCCACGGGGCTTTGCTTTATCTGATCTGAAGAACATGAGGTGGTCTTCACAGAACAAAGGAATGAACTACTGCAAAGATAAATTCGACCCCAACTTCTAGCATAAGGCTGCTTGAAAGTTAACATCTGTCTAGCACCTAGCTTTCCCCATCAAGGTATCGAACATTTCAGGGCCATGCTTTGGTCAGAGGTCAGAGGTGGGGAGCTTATGCCCCCCCATTGCCCCAGTAGTCCCTGAGGAAGGAGGTGAGCCTGGCCCTACCCCAGTGGCACAAGCATGTGTCTTTATCCGGCATGCAAGTTCATGTTTCCTATATCATGCAAAGAAGCGTGTTTACCAGCCTAGGACAGATTCATTATTCCTCCTCCCACCCCCAGACAGAAATAAAGTTGGTGTGCCTTCCCCACACTCTGCAGAGCCCGGCTGCAGGCCGTCAGGTCACCCCAGGCTGGGACTGCACGGCAGGTCATCGTGTGGTGGTCACTGAGCACAGAGCAAGGTGAGCACATCTGGGCCAAAGCCTGGTCTCCCTAAGAGAATTTCCACCAGAAGATGGGATTCCTTTCTAAATTGTGTATGAGACACAGACTATAGTCTTCCAATGCCCACTGCAGCCACAAAACCAGAGCTCTGTGCAGGGATTCAGACAGTGTTGCCTAGTAGTGGGTGTCCCACTAGTCGGACCTTCTCCTGGATGGATGAGTAGACACGGTGGCCCTGGGCTGGAGCACCGAGTCCTGGAAAGGCCGCCAGCAGGCTAGGCAGGGAGACAAGAGCTGGGCCCACCTCCAACATACCAGAGCGGACAGGATGCAGGGCTTGGGGTGGTGGAGGGGGACCCTGGCTTGGAGCTACCAGTGTGGTCAAGTGCAACAGGTGACACATAGCTGGATGGTATCTTTAAAGCTGGTACCTGGGGCAGTCCGCCTTGGAGGTGGGGGTAGAACTCTCAGCAGGATACCGAATTCTGCTTTTCCAATACAGTGAACCCCAGACCCGGCCTAGTAACCTATTATTCATTTCCTTAAGACCCCAGCACAAATAGGTTCCTGTCCGAGAGTGACCGTGTGTGCAAGTCCCCAAACGTCCTGATTTCCTCCACTCTGGCCCAGGCCGGCCAGCTGCTTTGCAGGATATCTCGGTGGGGAGCGGCAGGAGGATGCTTTACAGGAGGTAAAGTCTTGGCTTCCCTTGCTTGGGGCTATACTAATCACTTCCAGGAGAGAAATGCAAAGATGAAAGATCACCTTTGCTTTCACCCTTGTGACCCAGAGAGGGTCCGGTTGGCACGAGCCTCTGGGCCGCCCAGTGTGGGCGTTTGCTTGACCACTACCAAAATATCTCAGCCTATTTAATTGGACAATTCACTGAAGAATTAAAAGACTCAGTAAAAGAGAGGTGTGGTTTGTTCATGAAAGTAAGTAGCTTGTGAACTACTTTATTTTCCTGTGACTAAACATTCTAGCTTGTAATTCCCCACAAGGAGAGCTTTAAGCTATTCATTAGCACAAATTAAACCTGTCTTGCCACGCTCATAGGAAAAAGGCAGAATATCTTTATCCACTAAGGTTGGGCCGTCCCCCTCTTTGAAGGTGGCTCTGAGGTTCCTGCTGGAATGGACTCAAAGACTTATTTAACTATAGGGGTGGGGCAGCAGGACGTTAGGTCTGCAGGTGATGAAGTGCAGGAGAGGCCACAGGGGCAAACGTTGGTTGCCTCTGAAAAGGTTCAGAAGTATCCAGTGCGACAATAAAGTTTCTGTAAACAAAGGAGCCTCTCCCGTCCCTGAGATGTCACTGCCTTCTCACTGAAGAAAAAGGCGTGTGTGTGTGTGTGTGTGTGTGTGTGTGTGTGTGTGTGTGTGTGTAGGAGTGGGGGAGGGGAGGGAGCACTTTTAGGTGGGAGGATCAGAGAGCACATTTTTAGTGGGAAGTGAACAGTTTCACTTTCTGGCCTTAAAAATAGGAATTTTAAAAATGCACTTGAGAAACGACCCCAGTACCTGGTAAACTGTTAACTGGACTTTTGGGGTGTGCTAATTACATAGCCAGTATAGTATGCTGGCTGCTAGAGCTTTGAGGTGGATCCGAGTGGGAGGATGGGAGCTGCTGTTAAGCTACACTTGGGAGCCTCAGAATGAACCATTTCTGGCTCCATGGTTGCTGTTTGCCTTTGGGATGAAAGTTACTTTCTCAACAGTGACATATTTCCTCAATTGCCCTCTCTGAGGCTGGTTGATGTGTGGCCCCCAGAACACTCCAGCCTCTACTGAGCGGCAGCGGCACCTACTGGATTGTTGCTGGTCTTTCCCGCCAGGATGACACGTGCTTTGACCTTGTTCATGTTGAAGTTCTTCAGGTAGGCCTCGTAAATCCTCTTGGCAAGGGATTTGAGATCCGCAGTTTCGGAATCGTCTATGTCATGTTCACAGGTGAGAATTTCTGCTTTCAGTTTTGCTTTTTCAGACCTTGGCATTCTTCCAAAACGAATTGCTGGGGGTTGGAGAAAACAAGGGACAACGTGAAACAGACGAGAACAGCAGCCGTGGAGGCAGCATGGGTGCAGGAAGGGCTGGTGACCGGGGCTTAGACCACCGATGACACTGACGACACGCTGCAGCCCATTTCTCACTACTGCGCAGCTCTCTGCTATGCAGGGATGAAAGCGACACTCAGACTCCATAGCGTCCAGACTTCTAAAAAGGTTAAAACAAAAGGTACCACCGTTGCTCACTTCAATAGTCGGATTAGGTAGTAATCGACCTTTGACGTCAGGAAGATGAAAGTGAGCTTCAGAATGAGTTTATATACCACCTCTTACCTCTTCCAGAAGGTAGAGGTGCAACCTTTATGAACTGCTTATCTCAAATTCATCGTAGTTAGCATGTTCTAAAATTAGAGTATAATAGACTACAATGAAACGTATAATATGGTGAGAGGTTGGAAATGGCACCACTTCCCATGGATGAGATGAACACTCTGTCATCTCAGTGCTTTCCAGTTGGTTTTTATTTTTCAAATCAAAGTCGTGCCATTTGAAGTTTCTAGCAATAATTCTAAGTGCTCTGCCAAATCTCAGCTACTTGAGACTTTTGTTTTTTTTAGTCTGTTCTGATTACAAAATGATTTGGAAGTTAAATGTTGCAGCATGTTCATTCAAAGTACAGTCCGTTCCAACCGAACAAGGAAGGCAAACTGAGGAACAGATTGTGAAAATGTGCCAGGCAACCTTACCCACCGTTGTGTGACATCCCGACAGAAAGGCACTTGTGAAAACGACAGTACTGGCACTTATTCCGATTCTTTTTCTGAATCTTGCAGCTACGATCACATCTGTCATACACCAGCTTTAATCGGATAGTTCGCCGAAAGAAACCCTGTGAGATTAATGTACAGTTTATTAAAGAATATGGACCACTAATAAATCAGTGTAACTGCTTTATTCCCCTTTCATGTTGTCCATTTATTATCCATTTGTAATGAACTGCATTTAGAGAGACAGTTCTTCTAAAAAGTCTGTTATAATTAGGGCAAATAAAGCATTTTAAATTTCATTGCATTTAAGGTGAAAAACAATAAAATGAGGCAAAATTTAAAGTAATTTAAAAATGTCCTCATCTGACTTACGAAGACACAATTGTAGTTTTCCAAAGAGTTCCTCAGCCCTGCCACTACGTATCCGAATGTAACCTCCTCCCATCTGACACATGCGCATTTGTGACTGGAAACTTTCTAGGAACTTGAACATACTAACTCCATGAAAGACAAAAGTTATAATAAAAGGAAGCCAGCTCTTTATAAACAATTTTCTTGCTTTATAAAACCATTTTAACATTTACTCGGCAAGAAACAACTTTACCAGTTAGTCCATTAAAAAACTAAACTAAACAAAAGTAATGAAACCACGGCCCTAAAGATAAGGCCATTTTACAGGGAGCTTTTTAAAAGGTTTACAGTTAGGGCCGGCCCGTGGCTCACTCGGGAGAGTGCGGTGCTAATAAAAGGTTTACAGTTAGAAAACTTGATTTTTTCCTCTGGGTTCTTTGTTTTCTCTTTGCTTTTAAGGCATTCTTCCCCATTTCTGATGTGGTAGATTTGACTGGCCCATGTGCGAGGCAACGGCAATCTCTAGGGGACTGTGAGGAGAAGGTTCGTATCTTTACTTAATAACTTTATCTAGGTTTGTAAAGCAGGATGGCCAAAGAACGCATGCGATCATAAGTGGAAGGGTGAGAAGACGGCCTTAAGCCTCAGGATGCCACAGTGCCCTGGCCAGTGGCCCATTCTCCCTGTGGCCCAGACCTCCAAGGCCAGGCCGGGCTCGGGGCATGATGTCAGCGTTTCAAGAGCACAGATCGTGCAGCGTACCAGCAAAGGCTGCGGCCTTTTCCAAATGTTAATAAACACTTCCAGCATGAGCAATGGAAGGGGATGTCTGATTTTACCCAAACACTAAGATGACTAGATCTCCCACACATCACATGCATAAAGTGCCAAACCTGAGAATGTACATATGTCCCTAAAAGGACATGGTGCCTCAGGAGACCTTCGGGATGTAACAGGATGGGATCCTTTTCCTCATCATGCTGGAAGACCACAAAAGGCCAACGGTCTAGTTGGCAGCAGGGGGGACAAGCAGGCCCAACTTCATGAACTCTACCCTGGGTCATATGTCAGGCCTCAGGAGACCTTCGGGATGTAACAGGATGGGATCCTTTTCCTCATCATGCTGGAAGATCACAAAAGGCCAATGGTCCAGTTGGCAGCAGGGGGGACAAGCAGGCCCAACTTCATGAACTCTACCCTGGGTCATATGTCAGGGGCTGGCTGAGCTGGCACGAGGATGAGGACACGCACAAGGTACATGCGGCGGGGGGGGTGGGGGCAGAGGCCCTCAACATGCAGGAAGGAACGGCGTGGGGTGAGGAGTAGCGGTAGAGGAGCCAGCTCCAGGTCTGGTCCCCCTGCCAGGTACCCTGGGGCCCTGAGCGAGACACTCTGTTGTAAGGCTGCACTCTAACCACCTGAGCTACCTGCCCAGCCCTGAGCAAGACAGTCCGTGCTTCTGATGGCCAGCTGCTCCACCGGGCACATGAGAACACTGCTCCATCTGGCCCTCGGAGAGAGTCGAACGGTTCACTGGGTAGACGCTCTCTACCTTGTATTCAAATGAAAGGGTCATTCTTAATGTGGCTTATTTTCTGTTAAGGAACACACTTCTCTAAGTTATTTACAAAGCACGGTAGAGCAATCTGTTCTAGACTCTCTGAAGAGAGAAATTAATCTGTCACTGAGGTCAGTTTCTTATCTGTGACTTTCTGCAGATCTCTTTTAGTAACGATGGACATTTGTGTATAAGATGAAAGCAACCACAAGCAGCTGGTGATGCAGGCCACCTTTGTCCTCCTCCAGGGTCCCCTGTACCTTGCAGCCTTCACACGCGTGAACTCCATAATGGTAGCCTGAGGCTTTGTCCCCACAGATTCTACATTCAATGTTTAATGCTCCACTGGGAGGTTCCTCTATGCTTCCAGGAACGACAGGATAAGTAACTGATGAGGGACTTGAAGCTGGTGAAAGGGTATCTAAGAAAAAAAAAAAAAAGATTTATGAACACTCATGGAGTCATAGTCCTATGTCTAAATCTGGTCTGTGAGGATACGACAGCATGTGAGGCACTCAGTGATGAAGCACAAGACAGTCGGCAGCATACCTGTCCTGTGTGGGGCACCTGGTCGCACACTCCTGCGCTCCTATGACTACCACCTTGCTGGCACACCCTGTGCTCTCCCTCCTTCCTGCTGAGCTGCCCCCTGGGCCCCGGGCCTACACATCCCTGTCTCAGAGACACTCCCACCTGCAGGGCTTCCATAGCCCCCCATGCTGACATGTGCTACACAGAACTTGTTAGTTCATTTGCTTCCTTCTTTCTAGCTCTTCTGCAATTATTAACCCAGCAAATGGCACTAGAACACAGTATCAAAATCCATGTGGGCAACGCCAAATGCATAATCCTTGAGAGAAGAAAAGTAAGTTGGAATTGATGTAAATTAAAAACTTTTGATCTGAAAAAGACAATGTTAAGAAAATAAAAAGACAAGCTACAAACTGGGAGAAAATATTTTCAAAACACATCTGATAAAAGACTTGTATCCAAAATATGCAAAGAAGTCATAAAACGCAACAATAAGAAAACAACTCAATTTAAAAATGGCCAAAAGATATGAATGGGCACTTTACCAAAGAAAATCTACAGATGGCAAGTAAGCATGTGAAAAAATTACTGGCTCTTTAAAGTAAAACAATAGCAATATATTGTGATGTTTATAATACAGATAGAAATAAAAGTATGTGAAACAATACCACAAATGCATAGAGGGAGAAATGAAAGTATAATGTTATAATATCACTTGAAAGTAGACTGTGATAAGTTAAAGATGTATATTATAAATGCTAAAGCAACCAGTAAAGTAGCACAAGGAGTTATACAGAAGAGGACAACTAAGTAGGTAAAATGGAATTTAAAAAAATACTCAATCCAAGAGAAGGCGGAAAAAGAGGAAAAAAGGAAGAAAATACAGATATGCCAAAAAAGAACAAATTGCAAGATAATAGATTTACGTNCAACTCAATTTAAAAATGGCCAAAAGATATGAATGGGCACTTTACCAAAGAAAATCTACAGGTGGCAAGTAAGCATGTGAAAAAATTACTGGCTCTTTAAAGTAAAACAATAGCAATATATTGTGATGTTTATAATATAGATAGAAATAAAAGTATGTGAAACAATACCACAAATGCATAGAGGGAGAAATGAAAGTATAATGTTATAATATCACTTGAAAGTAGACTGTGATAAGTTAAAGATGTATATTATAAATGCTAAAGCAACCAGTAAAGTAACACAAGGAGTTATACAGAAGAGGACAACTAAGTAGGTAAAATGGAATTTAAAAAAATACTCAATCCAAGAGAAGGCGGAAAAAGAGGAAAAAGGAAGAAAATACAGATATGCCAAAAAAGAACAAATTGCAAGATAATAGATTTACGTGAAACCATAATATAAAGGTACAGATATGTTGAAAAGAAAAGAATGGAAAAATATATACCAAGTTAACAATAGTCAAAAAGACAGCTGCAGTGGGTACATTAATATCCTACAAAGTAGTGTTCAGAACAAAGAACTTTACCATGGGTAAAGAAGGTCATTTCATAATACAAATGGGGTAAATTCATCAAGAGGATATAACAATCCTAAGTGTTTATGCACCTAATAATAGAGTTACAAAATATTTGAAGTAAAAAATGCAGAACTGAGAGGAGAAATAGACAAATCTACAATTGGAATTTGAGATTTCAACACCCCTTCTCAACAATTGATGAAACAAGTTGACAGGAAATCAGTAACAATATGGAAAACTTGAACAACACTAATTACCAACTTGACCTAATTGATGTTTACAGAACACTCCGACAGCACAGTGCACATTCTTCTTAAGTAGATGTAGAACATTTTCCAAAACAGACATACTCTGAACCACAGAATAGCTCTGATAAGTTCAAAAGGATTCAAGCCATAGAAAGTACAGTTTGTTCTCTGGCCACAGTGGAACTAAATTAGAAATCCATAACAGAGGGCCAGCCCGGTGGCGCACTGGAGAGTGCGCCACTTGGGAGTGCGGCGGTGCTCCCGCCGTGGGTTCGGATCCCATGTGGAGACCGGTTCCCGTTCACTGGCTGAGCGCGGTGCGGACGCAA
>NW_007730321.1:68102-70210 GCF_000696425.1 Galeopterus variegatus | reverse complement strand
CGCGACACCGAGGGTTGCGATCCTGTTACCAGTCAGTAAAAAAGACAAAAAAAAAAAAAAAAGAAATTCATAACAGAAATATATATGGAAAATCCTCAAATGTTTGGTAAATAAAAAATAAACATTAAATAATCCATGAATTCAAGAAGAAACCAAAAGAGAAGAGAAAAAGTAATTTGAACTGAATGAAGATAAAAACACGACATATCGGGCCGGCCTGGTGGCGCACTGGATAGTGCGCCGCTTGGGAAGCGCGGTGGCGCTCCCGTCCGAGGGTTTGGATCCCACGTACAGACCGGTTCCCGCTCACTGGCTGAGCAAGACGCGGGAGCAACACCGAGGCTTGCGATCCCGTTGCCGGTCCCCGGTCCGGTGCGGGGGCAACACTGAGGGTTGCGATCCGTTGCCGGACACGGAAAAAAGACAAAAGACAAAAAAAAAAAAAACACACGACATATCAAAATTTATGAATGACTCCTTTAGGAGCACTTAGGTCGAAATTTATAGCACCAGATGCCCATATTAGAAGAGAAAGGCCTCAAATCAATGACATCTTAACTGAAGAAACTAGAAAAAGGAGAGCAAATTAGACCCAACTTAAGCAGAAGAAAGGGAATAATAAAGTTTATAAATGAAAATCAATGAAATAGAAAACAGAAAAGCAATACAGAAAAAATAATGAAACCAAAGGCCAGTTCTTTGAGAAGATCAATAAGATTCATAAGCATCCAGCCAGCCTGATCAGGAAAAAGAGGGAGAAGATACTAATTATAAATATGAGAAATGAGAGAGGTGATGTCATTACAGATTCTACAGTTATTAGAAGGGTAATAAGGGGACGTTATGAATAATTTCAATGAATTCAACAACTTGGATGAAAGGAACAAATTACCAAAGTTTATTCAAGGAGAGAGAGATATAAGCTGAATAGTTTCTATCTGTTTTAAAAAATTGAATATGGAGTTAAAAGATCCTTCCCATAAAGAAAACTCTAGATCCAGATGGCTTCACCTGTGAAATCTATTAAGCATTTAAGGAAGAATGAATATCAATTCTACAGAAACAATTCTAGAAAACTGAAGAGGAGGGAATAGTTCCCAGCTCATTCTACAAGGCAAGAATTAAACCAGAAAGACAGTAAGAAAAGGAAACTAGACTCAATAGTCCTCATGAACATGGATGTAGACAGTCTTAATAAAAGCTTACCTAGTTAAATCCAACAGTATATAAAGAGTAATACATTTTGACCAAGGAGTATGTGTCCTGGAAATGCAAGGTTGGCTTAACCTTGGAAAATCAAACAATGTGGTATACCATATTAACAAACTAAAAAAGAAAAACCATTTGGTCATCCTGTTAGATACAGAAAAGTTACTTGACAAAATCCAACATCAATTCCTGATAAAAATGCACAGCAAACTAGGATGAGAAGGGATCTTCCTCAACCTGATAAAGGGCATCTAGAAAAATTACTGCTAACATCTCACTTAATGGCGAGAGACTGAGTGCTTCTCCCCTAAGATCAGGAACAGGCAAGGTTATTTTACCACTTCTGTTCAGCATCGCCCTAGAAGTCCTAACTAATGGAATAAGGTAAGAAAAATAAATAAAGGCATCCAGCTTGAAAAGAAAAATGTAAAACTGTCTTTATGGCAGATGACATAATTATCTATGTCAAAAATCTTAAAGAATTTATCAAAAAGCTACTAGAACTAATTAGTGAGTTTAGCAAGGGTGCAGGACACAATTGTAATTCTATGTGTAGCAATGGATAATCAAAAATCAAAATGTAAAAAAGCCCATACCATTTATAATACCAACAAAAATACGAAATACAGATAAATCTGACAAAAATGTGAAAAACTTGCACATGAAAAACTACAAATATTGGTGGGAGAAACCAAAGACCTAGCCAAGTGGAGAATTAACCATGTTTGGGTTCAGAAGACTCAATATTGGTAAGAGGTCAATTTTTCCCAAATTGACTATAGATTCAAGTAAGCTCCAATCAAAAACTATAGTAATCAGCTTTATAATGAGCTGACACTTTTTTATTTTTTTTGTCTTTTGTCTTTTTCCATGTCCGGCAACGGATCGCAACCCTCAGT
>NW_007730321.1:66735-67143 GCF_000696425.1 Galeopterus variegatus | reverse complement strand
GAGCAGGAACCGGTCCGTATGTGGGATCCGAACCCTCGGGCGGGAGCGCCGCCGCGCTTCCCAAGCGGCGCACTTATCCAGTGCGCCACCGGGCCGGCCCCTAATGAGCTGACACTTTTAACACTATCACTTTTGACACCGTGGTACTGGTGTCAAAAGAGACAAATAAGTCAATGGAGCTGAACAGAGAGCCCAGAAATAGATCTACAATACAGTCAGCCCTCCATCCATCGCGGGTTCTGCATGTGCAGGTTCCACCAATCTTGAATCAAAAATATTTGGGGAAAAAATGAAAACAACAACAAATAATAATACAAATTGAAAACAATACAGTATGGGCCGGCCCGGTGGCGCACTGGATAGTGCACCGCTTGGGAAGTGCGGCGGCGCTCCCGCCCGAGGGGTCCG
>NW_007730321.1:64357-66725 GCF_000696425.1 Galeopterus variegatus | reverse complement strand
GGGGGCAACACTGAGGGTTGCGATCCGTTGCCAGACACGGAAAAAGACAAAAAACAAAAAAAAACAATACAGTATAACTGTTTACATAGCATTTACATTGTATTAGGTACTATAAGTAATCTAGAGATGATTTAAAGTACACCTAGGATGTGCCCAGGTTATATGCAAATACTGTACCACTTTATATAAGGGACTTGAGCATACTGTCACTAACGCAGGTCTGCCGCAAGGTGACTTACTTGGGCTCTGAGAGGCAGCACCTGCCATGCAGACTTCCCTTGCTCCCCTCCCTCACTGCTTCTGGAAGCTGCCATCACCATGTACCCTTTCCCCAAAGTTTATCCCTCCATAACGAGCCATGAGAAAGAGAGTCAAAACCGGAACCATTTTTAAAGATCTGCCAGGGTCACTACAAAGGCCTCTCTGCTGCAAGGCCCCCTGGTGTCCTCAGAGTTTCACTGGGATCGCGCATCGCTAATTTACTGAGTTGAGGACACTGCTGCCTTCTACAAGGTGCATGCATGTGACATGCAAGGGACAGAGCTTTCCACCCGCGGAGAGGACAAGGTCCAGCCCCGGCACACTCCTTCTAGCACTATGAACCCAGGCATGTTGCTTGACTTCTCTGGTTTTATTTCTATATTCATAACTGCAGCAATCTTTCTCGATTCTTTATGAGATTATAAAAATATATTGCAGGTGCTGCTTATTGCACATGCCAGGAATGCTTTCCTACTGTTTTTATTTTTCTTAACATATTTCAAACATACAAAAAAGACACAGTATAATACCCACCCATCAACACCCAGATTTGTCAAGCTGCCTCCTGGCTTCTTAAAAAATTCAACCGAGAGCAAACAGAAGTCCCTGTGGGACCCCCTCCCCAGTCCCGTCTCCCTCTCTCTCAGAAGATGACTGAGACCTTGAAGTTGGTCACACTTTGCAATATGTGTGTGTCCCCCCAATAATGCACTGCGTTGTGTAGTGTTTAAGATTTTACATGAACTGAATCACACTGTGAATCAAAAAAAAAGAGTCATCCTTATTGCAATAGGAGTCTATGCTTAAAGAAAACTTGTACACACTCTTAGCATTTTAGAAACGCAGCTGCTGCCTTAGTTGCATTTCCAGCGTTAGTGGACTTGTGCACAGCTGTTACAAGGCATACTATGCAAAGCGACATACACCTGAAAAGCTTCCGGGTCCAAGTGTCGCCAGATATGATGCTTTAACAAATCTGAAGATTTCTTTGCAAAAAGTGTGACTTCTCTTCTGGCTAAAGAGAACAATTTTCTCTCAGGAAAAAAATAATTCTAAATAAAGCTTCCTAGTAGACAGCCCACTCACCTGTGATAACAGATCCATCTGAGCCTGGACCGCTTCCTAAATACTGGTATTCCGTAAAACTAAAGCTTCCAGAACTGTCCTCACCAAAGGATTGAGAAATCTCTTGAATGTTTCCCATTTCTTGTAGGAATTCTTCAGCTAATGGGCTTTCCAGATCATCAGCCTTGAGCGGGGAGAGTGGGCAAAGCAGGCTTTCTGTGTCCACCATCGTGATCAGATAGTGCCGGGCACACAACTAAGCCCCAGTCCCCTGGGAGGAGAGAGAAGTCACTGGTGAAACTGACGCAGAACATGAACCAGTCTGTTTTGATGAAAACATCATCCATCACTGAAGATATACCTGAATTCATAATCTCAACAATAATACTGCAGATGATCCTTTCTAGGCTTGGCTCTTGAGAGGAACATTAAGAAAATGAAAAATCTTTAAAGAACAAAATGTTTAAGGAGCTGAAGCCTATTAAACCGGGACTGATTCCTTCATTACTGATCGCACATGATGCGCAGTGCTCAACACACTGTCCTCGAGGGGCTGGGGAAGTCCCTGCTCCTGGAGCATCCCTGCTAGTGGGGACACAGATGGTGAACACACAGATATATGTGTGGAATGTCCAGTGGTGATACCAGGTGGAGTGGATGGGGACAGATGACACTTTATATGGGGACACAGGGGAAGGCCTCGCTGATGAGGGGATGGTAGAGATCTCAGGGAATGAGGAAGCGAGCTGCACAGGTGTCTGGGGGATAATGTTCCAGCAAAAGTAATGCCGAGTGCAGAGGCTCCAGGTCTGAGACATGCTGGCGCATTCTGGGGACAACAGGAGGCCAGTGTGGCTCAGGCCAGGGGGGCGGGGTGAGCATCAGCGTGCGGGTCAGGCACGGTACTTGCTCCTGAATGTTCTCCTGGTACCTATGGGGGTAACTCACGTAGGGAGCCCTAGAAAATAATGGTATAGGGCCGGCCCGGTGGCGCACTGCTACAGTGCGCCGCTTGGGAGCGCAGTGGCGCTCCCGCCGAGGG
>NW_007730321.1:60386-63602 GCF_000696425.1 Galeopterus variegatus | reverse complement strand
CACTGAGGGTTGCGATCCGTTGCCGGTCACGAAAAAAAGGCAAAAAGGCAAAAAAAAAAAAGAAAATGAAGGTATAGAAACAAATACTTCGTGGAGTTTAAAAAGTCTAAGCAGGCAAGCCCTAGACAATGCTGGACTATTTCAACCAGCAAACGAAGCGACACTCTCCATGTGGGTACAGTGACAGAACAGTAGCTCTTCCCATGTTGGTCTGTATCTTAAACCACTGCCTGTGACCTCCAGACTGAAGCCCAGTCTCCTGTCCTCTAGTGCTTTGGAACCTGTCCCCACCTGATGGTGCACGCGTCACCGCCCATCTATCCCAGTGGGAATCCAGCGACACGGAATACCACTGCGTCACCTGCCTGAAGTGCCCCTCCCACTGCTGGTCCACCTTCCTGAGCCCCACTGAGTCACCAATCACCCAGCGAGGCTGAGGAGGTGACATAGCTTCTGGACTGTTTTCCCATCTGAAAATGGTCACAGTGAATGAAGCCCACTGCTCACATCACGGAGAGGACCTGAGGAGGTGTATACTGCCACCGGCCAGGGGCTCTACGCAGGCAGCTGCCACCACAGAGTGGTCACAGAACCCCAGACTCTTCTGACACAGTAAAGGACACTTTTCCAAAGCAAATACTCATCCATTAGTGGCACTCGTGTAAAAATTTTTTCACCTTTTAGGTTTGCTTCATGTAAACAACAGCTTTCAGTGCAAAGATGAAGGGACATTTTGGCTTCCTCTAGAAATGAAAAATGGGTACAATTCACAAGGTTTTGTGAAATTCACATCTCCTGCTTAGAGCTTTTAACAAACTATTGTAGTTGACAACAACACAGAGGGAAAAGTGGAAAAGAACCATTAACCTTTCATGCGATTTAAAAGACTTTCTAATCTATGAGCATAAATGGAGCGGTGCATCTGTGCGTTTTTCTATCATACTTTATTCTGCATTATTGCTGAGGAAAGCTTCCTGCAAACGGCACACAAGACAATGGGGTATTACTTAAAGTGTTTTTCACCAGGAACAAAAAGTTCAAAAGCTGCAGTTACTAACTCACTATATTAACCATAAAGTTCATCCTAATAGAAAAGCGAGACGCTGGCGCGGGGGCCCTGCGGCTGGGGCTCCGGCCACCTCCCATGTCGCCCCTGCTCACTCTCAGCTCTGCGAGGCAAGCGTCTGTCTACAGCGCCCTTCGCTCCTGCAAACGTGCGTTCCCCCAGCCAGGAGCATCAGACTAACACGATGTTGGTTTCCTTGTCATCACATTCACAGAGTTAAAATGTTTTGAAATCTTTCCATTTTACCTTTCAGTTGCTTTTCAACAATGCCTGAGATTTATTTAGAGAAACATTGGTCTTGCCCTTAACGAAGGGCAACACCAGATAAACTCCCTGAGCAGAGTGAGGCAACACCATGTTGAGCTCTGCCAGAGGCACTGGCTGTCGTTCAGATCATTGAACACACTGGCCCCCCTTCTTGCTTCCAAAGAGAACAGATAAGGAACCATTCCCTTTGAACACATCCCCCAGAAAGATAGCAGAGGTCGCATGGGCACCCCGACCTGTGCGCCCTGCTGTCCCGGCATGCTTTGGCATCTGGGCCTTCCCCACATTGCTTTAGCTTCTGCCCAGGAGCAGAAATACCATGGGAAGTCCCCGCCGCTTTGTGTAATACCCACGTGAATTGCCGCTGCCTGGTGCACCCAGAAGAGCAACCCAGGCCAGGCAGTTACCATGTCCTGTGTCCCAGATGCTCTGGAGGGATTAAGGGGTATAATAAATGCTCCCTTTTCTCAGCGGCTCCCAATCTGGTGGAGGAGGCAAGACACTTCAAATACTGGTAGCACTGAACCGGGTCTTCACAGAGAGGGTCTCGTAGCACAGAGAGGGTCTTGTAGCACAGAGAGGGTCTCGTAGCACAGAGAGGGTCTTGAGTAAGTTGAGAGGGGAGGGAAAGGCCATGGGAAGTTGGGAAAAGGCAGTGCTTCCATCCCAGTGGCGGCAGTGGCGGCAATGGCGTGCAGGTCTACGTAATCCTCTTGTTCTTTCCTTCACCTGAGACCCTATATGTTTGTAAATCCATTTTTCTTTCCCATCCAATTTAAATGTTAAAGCTGCATCTTGTAAATCACGATCTCAAACTACTAAAACCCTATTTTTAGGTCTGAGTCACCAAACATTTATCAGTCAAAACATTCCTTTGAAAATGATAAGCAGAGTATATGAAAACTAGAGAACAAAAAAAGAAACAGACAGAAAGGAGAAACAGACATAGAATTCTATGACCATTTCATGTTACCTAAACACAGGGCAGGTGAAAACACTGCAGGGATCCTGACATCAACTGATAGCCTCTAACACTAAGGAACTTGCCGTGTCACCAGCTGTTAGACGCGTGCCTGTGTGGAAGATCAGGCTTCAACGAGTCGCTCACAGCGTAACGAGCCCTCACTTCGTGACACCAAGACGGGCTCAGCCCATTCTCCTCTGGCTCCCACCGCACCTGGGGCCCAAATCTGGGGTGGCACTCGCCCTAATGATATGTGGTGGTGTCACCTGTTCTGAGTCTGTCTCTGCCACTAGACTGTGTGCGCTGTGAGGGCAGGGAACGCATCGACCTGTCTTTGCAGCTGTGCTTCTAGCACGGCCCCTACTAGGTCGCTGGTGTTCGACGTCTGTCCTAACACTTCGCACAGAAACAGCACTCACGCATGCCTTCCTCCGCGGGCAGCCAGGGCAGGGCCTGTGAGAACTCACCTTGGCTCACTATTGGCAGCCACAGCCTCCTGTCACCCAGATGGCAAAACAGCACCCACGGTCAGGGCGTCCAAAGACAACAAGGCACAGTGGGTATCTAGAACAGAAGTCAAAGAGATTCTGCATTGGAAAAGTGACCAGAAATTTGCACAGTGAACTGTAATCTTCGTAGGGACTGAAAAAGCATGTAAGTGGGAAAAAACTAACCCTAATAGTGAGCAGAGAAGTCCCAAGTCAGCAGGTAGGAGCTCACTTCACAGAAGACGTGACAGTGGGGCCGCTGCGTGGCCACCTCTGTCCTATGCAGAGGACTGCCGTGCTGTCATCACAGGCCCCGGCCTGGCCATGGGGCTGGGCATATAAAGACCGCTGGGACAAGGGACAAACGGGTTATCAGTTTGACTCTCCTTAGAAGCAACAGCTGGAGAACCTGGGAAGTGTTCTGTGATAAA
>NW_007730321.1:55106-57217 GCF_000696425.1 Galeopterus variegatus | reverse complement strand
CAAAGTCCTCTTCTCACCTTCCTCCTCCAAGTAACTCCACCTGAAGGGCACAGCTGTGGCTCCTGCCTGATCCTGCTCCATGTGCTCCAGCATTAAAGTGGCCACAGCCCAAACGCTGAGAGCGGCTTTTTCTTTCTGTCTTCGTGGTGTCTCCTGCCTTCATGAACTCTGTAGGTCTCTCCTCTTCACCTGAGCTCCAGCAGCCCAAGCTTGGCTGATGTTACATTTTTATAGTTGTAAATTCGTTGATTTGTAGGAGAGAGTGATGCTGGGGATCATCTATTCCACCATCTTGACTGGAAGTCTCCAGGCCTCGTGGGTTTTGGCAAAAAATATATCAGATAAGTGACAGGTGAACTTTATAAGGCTGAGCCTTCATTTCCAGAAATAAACTGATGATCATCTTTGGGATAAGAGACCACATTTTACAAACTTTGTGAAACATATATGACTATACATCTGAGCTAATAATGAATGTACTTATCTCTGGAGACCACAGATGGGCAATCGTAGCCTTGAAGGCCCCCACAGCCCCAGGGCATCGGGGGCGGGGTGTGTATAAGGGGAACAGGGCAAGAAGAAGGGACAAGGAGAAAAGTAATACTGATTGAACACCCACCTTGAGCCAGTCCCTCAATTACAGTTATGTGTATTTTTTCTTTGATTTCCCCAATACCAGGGCATGGCAGGTATTACTGATCCTATTTACAGAGAAGAAAAATGCAGAGAATCAGAGACACAAGTAACTTGCCCAATTAGTAGGTAAGAGAGAAGTAAGTGAGTAGTTGCAAATGTGGTGTAGCGCGAACTGTAACCTGGGGAATCCTGAAGGGCCAGGGAGTCTTCATCAAGGAAGGGACATTCAAGGTGAATCCTAAAAGGTGAATACAAATTCAGCAGGAAAACCNTACCACCTGTGTGGTGGTTGTGGCATCTAGCCACCTTCATGGCAGCCATGGTTATCGTGGTGGCTGTGGTGGGCCACCCACATGGAGGAAATGTTTTTGGCTTGCTTCGTGATGCTGGCAGTTTGCCTGGTTGTGGAGAGTGTTCGATCCCCAGTTCCATGCCCTGAGTCCCCAAGTGGGTCCTGAGGTGCTGGCATGGTGTGCCTGGTTGTGGGAGGGGGGTCCAGTCCTCAGCTCCTTACCCTGGGTCCCTAGGCACACCCTGAGGCACTGGCGAGGTGTACCTGGTTGTGGGAGGGGGTTTCGGGCCCCTTCTCGATGCCTCGGGCCCCTGGACAGGCCCTGATGTGCTGTCCTGGCATGCCTCATTGTGGGAGGGTGGGTCCAGTCCCAACTCCTTATCCTGGGTCCCTGGTCAGGCCCCAAGGTGCTGGCATGGTGAGCCTGCTTGTGGGAGGGGGGTCCAGTTCCCTTCTCCATGCCCCAGGTCCCTGGGTGGGCCCTGAGTTGATGACATGGTATGCCTGGTTATGGGAGGGGGTCTGGTCCCATTCTCCATGCCTCAGGTCCCTGTGTGGGCCCCAAGGCACTGGCATGTTGAGCCTGGTTGTGGGAGGGAGGTTTGGTCCCCTTCTCCATACCTCGGGTTCCCAGGCAGTCCCCCAGGCACTGTCACGGCATGCCTGGTTGTGGGAAGGGGGTCTGGTCCCTGGATGCTAGCTCCGGGTCCCTGGGCAGGCCCCTAGGCATTGGTAGTGTGCCTGTATGTGGGAGTGGGGTCCAGTCCTTGGCTCCAATCCTCGGGTTCCTGGGTGGGGCCCCAAGGTGCTGGTGGTGTGTGTGGTTGTGGGTGGGGGTCCTGCCCCTGGCTCCATGCCTCATGTCCCCTGGTGGGCCCCAAGGCATTCATGGTGTGCCTGGGCCAGAATTAAGTTTTTGTCCTTTGCTTATTTCTAAAATGGGGGAACTTCCTGTGGGGACCAGTACTTTAACTCTGTGGTTGAGGTAAATTGCCCTGGTGGGCCCCAAGGCATTCATGGTGTGCCTGGGCCGGAACTAATTTTTTGTCCTTTGCTTGCTTCTAAAATGGGGGAACTTCCTGTGGGAACCAGTACTTTAACTCTGTGGTTGAGGTAAATTGACCTGGTGGGCCCCAAGGCATTCATGGTGTGCCTGGGCCGGAACTAATTTTTTGTCCTTTGC
>NW_007730321.1:44116-54106 GCF_000696425.1 Galeopterus variegatus | reverse complement strand
AATCAATCAATCAATCAATCAATCAATCAATCAATCAATCAATCAATCAATCAATCAATCAATCAATCAATCAATCAATCAATCAATCAATCAATCAATCAATCAATCAATCAATCAATCAATCAATCAATCAATCAATCAATCAATCAATCAATCAATCAATCAATCAATCAATCAATCAATCAATCAATCAATCAATCAATCAATCAATCAATCAATCAATCAATCAATCAATCAATCAATCAATCAATCAATCAATCAATCAATCAATCAATCAATCAATCAATCAATCAATCAATACAGATATGATCACAAATCATACAAGAGTTGAAGATGAAGGCTGCAATCTCACAGAGAGCAGAGTGAAAAGACAGATGGAAAATCACGCTCATCCAAATAACAGGGGTTCCAGAGAGAGGCAGGTGAGAACACGGAGCACAGGAACGCACCACCCAGCGGGTTCAAGAAACTTTCAGAAATGAAGGCCATGACTTTCCAGGCTGCAAGCGTCCCCGGGGGTTTCAAGAGAACGGATGAATAAAGACACACAGCAAGGCCGGTCTCAGAACACACTGGGGACAAAGAGAAGATCTACATGCTTTCAGAGAGGAAAACACGTCACCTGCAGAGGATCACGTAACAGAACGCTTTCAGATTTCTCAACAGCAACCAGGATGTGAAAGACCGTGGCTCAATACCTTCCAGATGCTGAAGGAAAAGGACTTCATGACCATCTATGCAGAGAAACTGTCCATCAGGGGGGAGGGCAGCAAGGCTCCTCTTTGCTCTTTCAGGGGGGAAATCATGTCTCCCCAAGACTCCAGGATCGCTTCCTCCGTAATTCCTGCCACGTATCTCCTATTGCAGTAATTACTGGTGAACACAGCTTTTATCTTATTTATTTATTTATTTTAGTTAGTTTTTATTTTATTTATTTATTTTATAGTAATTATTGGTGAACATACGGAGTTGCAGAATTTGACTCACGACACCTTTTCTAGACAGCTAACTTGCACTGGAGGGTCATAAGATGTATTGCATTTGCACTGCATCACTATAGTTTTATAGACTTTGCAGCCCCGCGTTAGGATCTAGTCATCATCAGCCACTTTTCAGGTGACACACTGCTATAATTTAGAGATGATGATGATGGCGGCGGTGGCAGCTACCACTTCCAGAGCCCTTATCATGGAAGCCCTGTCCTAACGGGTATGAACTCATTTCATCCCTACAACAACCCCATGAAGTAGACACTATTACTATGTTTACTTTACAGATAAGGAAGCTGAAGTGCACATGCTCCTCAACTTACGATGGGGTTACATCGCAATAAACCCATTATAAATTGAAAATATCATAAGCAGAAAATGCATTTAATATGCCTAACTTACCAAACATCATAGCTTAGCCTAGAGCTCCATTCCCTTTTCACAGATGAATAATATCCATTGTATGGACACCACATGTTGTTTATCCAGCCATCTATTGATGGACACTTGGGTTTTTTCCACCTTTTGGCTGAATAAAGATGAACATTTGCAAACAAGTTTTTGTTCACATGACTGAGACACTAGCGAGCATCAGAGCTTAGCCTCGACTACCTTAAACATGCTCGGAACACTTACGTTTGTCTACAGTTAGGCAAAGTCATCCAACACAAAGCCTGTTTTATAACAAAGTGTTGAATATCTCAGGTAATTTACTAAATACTGTACTGAAAGTGAAAGACAGAGAGGTTGTATGGGCACCAAAAATATGGTATCACTTTTGTGACACTGTAAAGTTGAAAAATCCTGTCACACCATTGTTAAGTCAGGGGCCGTCTGTGTAGAGAGGTTATGGTAACACGCTTGGGGTCGCAGAAGCAGCAGAGTAGGGCTCTGCAACCCGGCAGGCAGCCACCAGGCTGGAATCCTCGTGTAACTCACTGCGTGCATCTCTAAGTGCTGTTCCTCAGCTGTCACATCCAACTATCAATGAAGCCACCTGAGCCTGGGGTTTCTTTGTGAGGTTTTTAACCACAAATTCTATTGATCTAACAGACTTGGGGCTATTCAGGTGACCTATTTCTTCTTGAATTCAGTTTTGGAAGCCTGTGTATTTCAAGTTAATTTTTCTTTTCCATCTGAGTTGTCAAGCTTATTGGCAGGCATTTGTTCCTAACAGTCCCTTATTATCTCTGGGCATGTGTAGAATTTGTAGTGATGTCACCTCTCTTATTCCAGGTATTGGTAATATGTGTCTTTTCTCCTTTTGTTCTGGATCATCCAGGCAAAAGGTTTATGAATTTTATTTACCTTCTCAAAGAACCAGCTTTGTGTTTCATTGATTTTCTCTCTTGTTTTTCTGGAATTCTATTCACTGATTTCCACTCTGATCCTTATTATTTACTTTTTTCTGCTTGGGTTTAATTTGCTCTTCTGTTCTTAGTTTCTGAAGGCCCTTGATTTGAGTCCTCTCTTCTCTTCTAACATAGGTATTTAGTGCTCTAAATTTCCATCTAAGTACTGTTTTAGCAACATTCCACACATTTTGATATTGTGTTTATTTTCATCTGGTCCAAAATACTTTCTAATTTCCTTTTTTTATTTCTTTATTGACTCATGGGTTATTTGGAAGTGTGTCATTTAGTTCTCAAACATTTGGTCATTTTTCTATTTATGCTTATTGTATTGATTTCTAATTTAATTTCATTATGATCAGAAAACCTACTTTGGGGCCGGCCTGGTGGCGCACTGGAGAGTGCGCCGCTTGGGAGCGTGGTGGCGCTACCGCCAAGGGTTTGGATCCCATGTGGAGACCAGTTCCCGCTCACTGGCTGAGCACGGTGTGGGCGCAACACGGAGGGTTGCGATCCTGTTACCGGTCAGTAAAAAAGACAAAAAGGAAAAAAAAAAAAGAAAACCTACTTTGGATGACTTCAGTCTTTTTTAATTTACTGAGACTTGTTTTATAGCCCAGAATATGGTCTATATTGGTAAAAGTCCTGCATGCACTTGAAAATCACGTACATTCTGCTGCTGTTTGGTGTAGCATTCTATGTACAAATGTCAATTAGATCAAGCTGGTTGACAGTGTTGTTCAAATCTTCATATCCTTGCTGACAGTCTCCGCATTTGTTCTATGAATCTGACTATAACTGTGTACTTATCTACTTCTCCTTGCAGTTCTGTAAGTCTTTCCTTTCTGTATTTTAAAGCACTGTTATTAGCTGTATGAACTTTTAAGATTTCTAAATCTTACCAATGAATTGGCACCATTATTTCTTCCAATATTTTGTCCTGTCCCTCTTCTTTTTTTCTTCCCAGGGTCTCCAATTGCACATATATATTAGGCTGCTTAAAGTTACTCCCAGTTTACTGACCTGCTTTCATAAAGTTATTTTTTCTCTGTGTTTCATTTTAAATGGTTTCTATTGCTGTGCCTCCAAGTTCACTAACCTTTTCTTCTGCAATGTTAAATCTGCTGTTAATCCTCTCCAGTATATTTTTAATCTCAGACATTGTAGTTTTCATCGTAGAAGTTCAATCTGCATTTTTTGTTATATCTTCCACGTCTCCACTTAACTTTTTGAACATCAGTTAAAATACAGTCATAATAAATGTTTTAATGTACTTGTCTGCCAAATCTAACGTCTATGTCAGTTCTGGGCAGGTTTTGACTTCATTGATTTTCCTCCTCATTACAGGTCCTCCTTTCCTGCTCCTTTGCATGCCTGGTAATATTTGATTAGATGCCAGATATTGTGATTTTCACCTTGCTCGGTGCTGGGTAGTTTTGTATTCCTATAAATATTCTTGAGCTTTGTTCTGGGATGCAGTTAAAATAATTGGAAAAATCCTGAACGTTTTGTGTTTCATTTTTGAGGTTGGTTAGGCAAGGGCACAGTAGTGTGTACTCTAGTGTAATTATACCCCACTACAGAGACAAGATCCTTCTGAGCTCTCTATCCAATCCCCCTTGAAGTACGAGAGCTTCCAGACTGTCGGGTGGAAACTGGCATGTTCCTGGCCTACTCTGAGCGCTCAGCAGTGCTCCCTCTAGTCCCCTCAGGTGGCTCTTCTCCCGGCCTCCAGTTGCTTTGCTCACATGCCTGCACCAATCAGTACTTCAGCAGATCTGTGAAGTCTCTGTGTACAGTTCTCTCCTCTAGAACTTTGGCTTGGGAATGTTAGACACTTTGTTCTCCCCGGACTCTCAGCTCCATCTCCTTGAGTAAAGGAATCTGCCAAGCTCTGCCTCAGTTTTCCCTCCCTGCACCACAGCCTGGAAACTCCCCCAAATCACACCTCTTTCCCGGTTTGTTCTTGTCTCACAACCACCAATGTCCTTCACTGCCTGATGTCCAGCGTCTTGAAAAACGTTGCTTCACGCGTTTGTATGGAGTTTTTGTTATCTCAAATAGGAAGAGAAATTGGTCTCTGTCGTTCTATCCTGGAGAATGGAGCCAATCATTTTTACACACATAGAATAAGTTGGTTACAAGGTCACAGACAGTATTTCTCAATCTTTTTATATCTACGTCCCTTCTGATAAATAGAAATATCTCATGTTCTCCTTTAATATTGTTTTAAATATTGAAATAAATTAACTATCAGGCTATACTTTTAAAATCTACCCTCTCCTTAGAGAGGGTGATCCTGATATGCCTCCTAGGAATATACCCAAGATTCTGCTCTATCTCCTTGAGTACATACCTTAGGCTCTGCTAGACCTCCTTGGGTATATACCCAAGATTTTGATATACTTCCCTCTCCTCACACATTCTCAAAACCCCGTTTTAAGTCAACATTGAGGTCCATCCAAAAACCTGTGTCTATCAAGAACACATAAGATTGTTTAGAGTTCATTGAATCATGTAGGATATGATACTATCCAATTTTCACATAAAACATCATTATCAGTCCTGACATAGACATAATGTTAGGATTAATGAATTCTCAATAAAATAGGAAAGAAAGGACACTAGAACACTATTGAGTGGGAAAAACACATAGTTTTCCTCTGCTCTCCCACCACAACCATCAACCTAGAAGACTTCTGTGACCAAATGTGTTAGGATTTCTCCCACCAGCAAGAAAACAAGCAATTCTGCAGTAAACACCAGCTGGGTGCCCCCAATTCAATTCCGACACTATCTGCCTAGAGATAGCATCAGATCCCACAGAATATGGGCTCAGTTTCCGAGACTGTCCCCCATCAGATGTCAGTTGCAAGCCCAGGCCTCTGAAAATTCTGACTGATCAGCTATAACGTGGGAAAGGGTGCAGAGCTTCTATGCTTTCTCCAGGAACGACATCCTCCAGGAACTGTGTTCAACTAACCAGAAACATGTCCAACTAACAGGAAGCTCCCTGAGCCAAAGTCCTTCTGGGTTTTTATGGAGGCTTCATTTCATAGGCATGATTGATTACATCAGCCACTGGTGATCTACTTAACCTTCAGCCCTTCCCCCTCTCCCAGGAAGTTGGGGGGTAGGGCTGAAAGTCCCCACCCTCTAATCATGTCTGGCTGGTGACCAGCCCCCATCCTAAAGCTATCTAACTTGACTGATGGTTGCTAGCCATCAGTCAACGCATTAGCACACAAAAAGACCTTTTTACTTTGAAGATTCCAAGGATTTTAGGAATTGTATGCCAGGAGAAGAGTACAAGACCAAATATATATTTCACAATATATATTTCATATCATAGCTTTTAAACATTTTTTTTTTCCTTTTTGTCTTTTTTTCGTGACCGGTAACGGGATCGCAACCCTCGGTGTCACGCCCGTACCGCAACCGGCAACGGGATCGCAACCCTCGGTGTCGCGCCCACACCGTGCTCAGCCAGTGAGCAGACCAGTCTCTATATGGGATCCGAACCCTCAGCGGGAGCACCACCATGCTCCCAAGCGCTGCACTCTACTGAGTGCGCCACCAGGCCGGCCCTAAACATTATTTTTTAAAGTACTAAGAGGATCGCCTAATGATAAAAGGATTCATCCACCAGGAAGACATGCTGATCCTAAATATGTATGCACCAAACAATAAAGCCTCAAAATACATAAAGCAAAAACTAATAGAGCTGAAAGAAGAAATGGATGAATATAGTTGGAAATTTCAACACCTCCCTCTCAGTAACCTACAGAATCACCAGACAGAAAGCCAGCAAGGTTATAGAGGATCTGAACAACGTAATTAGCCAATAGGATATAATCAACATAAAGAGAACACTCTATCTGCTATGGTCTGAATGTTTGTGTCCCCATAAGTTCATATGTTGAAATCCTAACCCCGAATGTGATGGTGGTAGGAGGTGAAGCCTTTGGGAGATCATTAGGTCATGGGGTCAGAGCCTTCATGATTGGGATCAGTGCCCTCCTTATAAAAGAGGCCCCAGGGAGCTGCTGTGCCCCTTCCACCATGTGAGGACAGTAAGAAGGCACGGTCTATGAAGCAGGAAGTGGGCCTTCACCAGACACCAAATCTGCCAGCACCTTGATCTTGGACTTCCAGCCTCCAGAACTATGAGAGATAAATCTCTATTGTTCATAAGCCACCCAATTTATGGTATTTTTTATAGCAGCTTTAACAGACTAAGACACCATCCAACAACAGCAGAATATCCTTTTTCCCCCAAAACCCCATGGGATATTTACCAAGACAGACCACATGCTGAGTCATTAAACAAACCTCAGCAAATTTAGAAGAATTGAAACTGTATGGAGTAAGTTTTCTAATCACAATGGAATCAAACTAGAAGCTAATAACAGAAAAACAACACAAAAATCTCTAAATGTTTGAAAATTAAACAATACACTTCTAAATAATCCATGCATGGGTCAAGAGTTTTGAGGAAAATTTAAAAATACCTAGAGTTGAATGAAAATAAAAATACAACATATCAAAATATGTGGGATGCAGCAAGAAAAGTGCTGAGAGAGAAATTTGTCACTAAATGTTTGCAATAAAGGAATGAGAGGTCTAAAAACAACCTAAATTCCTGCCCCCAGAAACTAGAAAAATAATAGCAAAATAAACCCAAAGCAAGCAGAAAGAAATAATAAAGATAGGAGCATCAATCACTGAAATTGAAATCAGAAAAACAATAGAACAAAGCAATGAAACAAAAAGCTAGATCTTTGTTTTGTTTTGTTTTGCTTTCCTTTTTGTCTTTTTTCGTGACCGGCAACGGATCGCAACCCTCAGTGTCGCACCTGCACCGGACCAGGACCAGCCACGGGATCGCAACCCTCGGTGTTGCTCCCGCACCTCGCTCAGCCAGTGAGCGGCCGGTCTGTATGTGGGATCCGAACCCTTGGCGGGAGCGCCACCGCGCTTCCCAAGCGGCGCACTGTAGCAGTGCGCCACCGGGCCGGCCCAAAAAGCTAGATCTTTGAAAAAATCAATAATATTGATAATCCTCCAGCAAGACTGACAAAAGTAAAAAGAGACAAGATACAAATCACCAGTATCAGGAATGGGAAAGGATATCACTACAGATCCTGCAACCAATAATGAGGAAATACTACAAACAAGTTTAGGCTCATCAATTCAACAAATAAGAAGTAGATCAATTCCTTGAAAACTACAAACTACCAAACCTTAACCAAGATGAAAGAAACAATCTCAATATCTTTATAACCACTTAAAGACTGAACCTGTGATTTAAAGTGTCCTGAAAAAGAAATTTCTAGGCCCAGCTGATTTCACTGGAGAATTCTACCAAACATTTAAAGAAGAAATAAGACCACAGCAGTTTTATATAATCTCTTTCAGAAAAACAGAAGAGGAGAAAATACTTCCCAGTTTATTTTTATACCAAAGCCAGATAGAGCTAGTACCAAAAAAGAGAAAACTACAGATCAATATTTCTCATGAGCTTAGATACAAAAATATTCAACAAAATATTAGCAAATCAAACCCAACAATGCATAAAAAGAATTATACACCGTGACTAACTGGGATTTATTCCAGGTATGCAAGGCTGGTTTAACACTGGAAAATCAATTAATGTAATCCATCACAAATTGGGAGAAAATATTTACAAATCATATCTCTGATCAGAGACTTACATCCAGAACATACGAAGAACACCTACAACTCAACAATAAACAAATATCCCAGTTAAAAAATGGGCAGAGAATTTGAATAGACATTTCTCCAAAGATATAAAAATGGACAATAAACACATGAAATGGTGCTCAGTGTCATTAGTCACTAGGGAAATGTAAATCAAAACCACCACGAGATGCCACTCCTAGAGTGCACCTACTAGAAAGGCTGCACTCAGAAGGACAGATAATAGCAAGTGTTGGCAAAGACGTGGAGAGGTTGGAACCCTCACGCATTACTGATGGGAACTGGCTCAGCCTTGTGAAAAACAGGCAGTTTCTCAAAAACTTAAACAGTTACCACATGGCCAAGCAATCCTACTCCTAGAGAAATGAAAACATACATCTACACAAAACTTGTACACGAATGTTCATAGCAGCCTTATTCACGATAACCAAAAAGTTGAAAGCGAATGTCCACCAATTGATAAATGGATAACTAAAATGTGGTCTATCCATACAACGGAATGTTTCTGGCAATAAAAAGAAATGGAGCACCGATATGCTATGACATGGATGACCCTTGAAAACATGATGCTAAGTGAAAGAAGGCAGTCACAAAAGACCACATATTCTGTGATTCCATTTATATGAAATGTCCAGAATAGGAAAATTATAGGGACAGAAAGTAGATCAGTGGTTGCCTAGTGCTGGAGGGGGAGGAGGAAAACTTGGAGGGAACCGAGAGTGACTGCTAATGGGTATGGGGTTTCTTTCAGGTGTGACAAAAATGTTCTAAAATTAGATTGTGATGATGGTTGCAAAATCTTGTCAGTATACCGAAAACTATAGAACTGTACATTTAAAATCAATGTTGTATGGTAAGCGTATTAGTCCATTTTCACTGCTTATAACAAAATACTGAAACTGAGTGATTTATAAAGAAAAAGAAAATTTATTGCGTACAGTTTCTGAGGCTGAGAAGTGCAAAGTCCAGGGAACACATCTGGTGAAGATCTTGGTGGTGGCAACAGTAACCCAGGGGTCTCACATTGCAAGATGGTGGAAGCAGACAGAGACAGACAGACTTTCCTCTTCTTTCAAAGCCCTCAGAACCACACCCCTGACCACCATTTTTAATCCATTCACTACTGCATGGTGCTTCAAGGCTCCACCTTCCAATTACCATAATAGGATTTTTCCACCCTCTTAACAGTCACAGTGGGGGCTAAGTTTCTAATACATAAAACTTGGGGGATGCAATTCAAGCTTCAGGGAGTTTTGGGGGGACATAATTCAATCCACTACAGTATGTAAATTACATTTCAATAGAACTATTTAAAACAAAATTTAAAAAACCCAGAACACCTATACACAAACATTCACAGCAGCTTTATTCATAATAACGCCCAAGTGGAAACAACCTAGATGCCCTCCAAAAGGTGACTGGGTAAACAAACTGTGGTCTATCCACACTACGGAATACGACTCGGCATTAAAAAAGAAGGAACCATTCATACACCAACGACCTGGATGAACCTCACAGGAATCACACTGAGTATAAAAAGTTAATCCCAAAAGGTTACATGCCATGTGACCCATTATGTAACACACTTCAGGTGACACAATGATAGAAACGGAGAACAGATTAATGGCTGGCGGAGTTAAGGAACGGGTGCAGGTGAGAGGGTGTGGGTGCGGCTACAGGAGGACAACACAAGGGATCACTGGCAATGAGACCGCGGTCTTGACTGTATCAGTGTCGATATCCTGATTGGGATACCGTACGCTCATTTTGCAACATGTTACCATTGGGGGAAATTGGGTAAAGAGTATGGGATCTCTCTGTATTAGTTCTTAAAACTGCATGTGAATCTATAATTATCTCAAAACAAAAAACATTTTTTGGTGGCTGGCCAGTACAGGGATTGGAACCCTGGACCTTGGTGTTATCAG
>NW_007730321.1:27936-43981 GCF_000696425.1 Galeopterus variegatus | reverse complement strand
AAAGAAGGAACCATTCATACACCAACGACCTGGATGAACCTCACAGGAATCACACTGAGTACAAAAAGTTAATCCCAAAAGGTTACATGCCATGTGACCCATTATGTAACACACTTCAGGTGACACAATGATAGAAACGGAGAACAGATTAATGGATGGCGGAGTTAAGGAACGGGTGCAGGTGAGAGGGTGTGGGTGCGGCTACAGGAGGACAACACAAGGGATCACTGGCAATGAGACCGCGGTCTTGACTGTATCAGTGTCGATATCCTGATTGGGATACCGTACGCTCATTTTGCAACATGTTACCATTGGGGGAAATTGGGTAAAGAGTATGGGATCTCTCTGTATTAGTTCTTAAAACTGCATGTGAATCTATACTTATCTCAAAACAAAAACATTTTTTGGTGGCTGGCCAGTACAGGGATTGGAACCCTGGACCTTGGTGTTATCAGCACCAGGCTCTAACCAGCTGAGCTCACCAGCCAACCCTCAAAAAAAATTTTTTTTTAGTTAATTTAAAATAGTACCAAAAGGGAAGTAAACTAGGAGTGATATTTTGAGAACAGGTAATCTGTTATTCATGTTTTCCCGTCTGCAGCTTTCAGAATCCAAACATGGTAATACATGTAGCTAGGATATATAATGCAGAAACTGTCTTTCTTATTTGTTTTTTAATTTTTTACTTGAAGTAACATCACTCACAGAAAAGTCGCACACACATAAAATAGTATAAAGAACACAGTAAACTCTTTGTCCGTATTCACTGATGATTACCGTTTTATCCATTTGCTTTGTCATTTTTTTTCTTTCTTTACAGATCTGTGTGGATGCACGTACGTGTATGTGTGTTTGAGGGTAAGTTACATATATCATGGCCCCATTCCCGTAAACACTGAAGTATGTGTTTGCTGAGAACAGTGACCTCCTCCACACCATGGCACACGCACCAGCTTGAGTACATTCAACGGAGGTGCAATAGTTTAATCTATCCTTTGTACTCAAACTTCATCAGTTGCCCCAGTAATGTCCTCGATAGCATTTTTCCCTCCAGCACAGGATCCACTTTAGGGTAGGGATTGCATTCTGCTGTCATTTCTTTTTTAATCTGAAACTTTTCTGCAGCTTTTCTTTGCCTCTTATGATATTGACATGCTTAGGGGATACCATTTCCAGCTCTCCTTTTAACTAGAACATAGAAACTGCTTTAATACCTACTCGTAGTGACTCATGTGTCAGTAGGTATCCGCGTAGAAGAACCCACACTTAAAAGATCTTCTCCCTCGAGGTGTCTCACGCCCCATTCGGAAGCTGGGCTCGCCCGCAGGCTCCTGTCCTCTCCAGCAACCTGCGCGCCTTGAGTTCTGTCGGGCTGCCAGCTGGAAGTGTGTACAAGCCTTTCCCGTTTGGAACTGGAGGTTCCCAGAGCTACAGAGCTTCAATTCCTATTCACCACAACAAACAAAAGAAACCTAAAAACATAATTATTCTGTAAATCCCCACGTGAGAGAGTAAAAAGAACAGCCACAGAATCTACCTGATAACACTGATGTTGCGCAGCTCAACACGATTCAAACATTCAGCAAACATTAGTAACAATAAACCAAGTACCTCTTTCCATAGCTGGTTGTAGAACAAATCCTTTTCTAAAGAAACAAGGACAAATGTGATTTAAAGTGACAAGAACACTAAGGGAAGAGAAGCAATCTGTTTAAGAAAAAAAATGGAATTTTCTGCTATAAAATAAAGCTCTGCATAAAAAATAAGAGAAGCAGGAAACCTACTAAGGGTTTATTCATAAGAGCCAGTGCTGGGGATTTCAAGGACACAGTCGTGTTTCTGGCGTGACTGATTATGGGATTGCACGGGCCAAACACGGGAGCGCCGAGTGACCTGCGGGAGCGACAGTGCTTCCTCTAGGGCCACGGCCCCTGCCAGCCAGAGAGGATGTCTGAGGCCAGGAACAGCTGTCAGCATGCCTTGGACCCAGCACGCCCTGATGTGACCTTGGTCCTTCAGGTCTGCCAGAGCTTATGGTCCTTTGGACAGTCTGGTTGTTTGTTGTTTGCTTTGAAAGGCCGTTTTCTTTTCAAGGCACTTGCGCCTATTCTGTCATCTCCATCCCAGCTGCCGCCATCCCTGCTCACAGCATCACTCCCTCCCCCCGACTGCTGCCTGCCTCAGCCTGTTTTCCCCTCCCTTAGGGTCCCCTGTCGCTGCCACATTCACCATCCTGAAGAGGAGCCCTGATCATACACCCCTGCCGAGGGATCCTCTGATGAGTCAGGCTTCTGAGTACCTGGACTTGCAGGTAAGGAAACAGATCATCCTGTCACTGCCACATTCACCATCCTGAAGAGGAGCCCTGATCATACACCCCTGCTGAGGGATCCTCTGATGAGTCAGGCTTCTGAGTACCTGGACTTGCAGGTAAGGAAACAGATCAAGGTCACGCAGCTGCTCAGCGGCCCGGCTGGATCCAAAGTCAAGGTCTTCCTGCCCCCACGCAGGAGTATGCCCTCCACTGAACCACTCGCTTGCCTACCTGCACACCTTCAGCCCTCTGTAAGCCCACTAGCCTCGTAACAGACCTACCGCTTCTGCCCTGGCTCTGGTGACAGACAGAGGGAGCCTCTAACAGCTAAATCAGAGCACGTCACGGCCTCCACCTGCCCTACCCCATGGCTGCTTTCACCGGAGTGCAAACCAGAGTCCTCAGTGGCCCACAAGGCCTCCGCAGTGACTGGCCGCCAACCGTCCCCTGGGACCTCGCGTCCTCCTCCTCCTCCCAGGGACATTCCTCCACAGTCACACTTCCTCGCCACTGCTCCCATAGGCCCACCTGGCTGCCCGCTGTGCCAGGATGCCCCCCGTCCCGACGTCTGCCACGCTCTTACCCGCTTCCAGCCCTTCATCCTTGCCAAAACCGCCTCCCAGCACCCTGCCCCTCCCCGGTGCTCCTGGCCCGCTCACCTCTCCACGCTTGCTCTTCCCAAACCAAGTCACAAACTCAGTCCCAGCACTTACTACTTACTATCTGTCTCTCCCTGCCAGAGCACCAGCTCTGTAAGAACAGGGATTCTGTGGTTTTCATTCACAGTTTTATGTATCCCAAAGTGCTTCGAAGGATGCTTGGCACAGGGAAGGAGTTCAACAAATATTTGATGAGTGAATGAACGAAAGAATGAATCTTCCCTTCACTTCCCTTTGTACACCCTGTACTCTGGCCAAAATAAACTACGCAGCATTTGCCAGTCCTGCCCCACGCTGTCCAGCCTCTACACTTCATCCTGCTCCTTCCACCTGGAGTGCCTCCCTCCACACACATTGAGAGGAAATGCAAGCACCATTCATACAGAAGCCTTCCTGGATCAACCCGGGCTCTCTGAATGCCACAGCTCACATCACAGGTGTTGACTGATGCCTTTTCTGCCCAACAGATTTTAACTCCTTCACGCAGAATTCTCGTCTGAACATTGTTCCCTGTGTTGCAAAACACTCAAATCATGTTAAGTAGTGAACCTATGAAAGGAGGCCGTGCAGTGGGCACTGTCAGAGCTAGTCGTGAAAAACAAACGCTTTCCTAGAGAAACAAGGATGAACGCAACAAAAACTGGTAAGAACGGAGGCAGGCTGATTAAGAAAAAGATGGAATTTTTGGCTATGAAGTTCTGGAAGTGTATCCTGAGACATCTGGGTGGGGTGCACTAAGGGGCTTCCAGGCCTTTTAAAGTGTCTGTAACCAGCTCTGTTGAGTCCATATCATTCAATTTGGCTATGAAGTTCTGGAAGTGTATCCTGAGACATCTGGGTGGGGTGCACTTAGGGGCTTCCAGGCCTTTTAAAGTGTCTGTAACCAGCTCTGTTGAGTCCATATCATTCAATTAAACATGGTTAGGACGCCTACATGTGCTCAATGCCATATGCCAGCATCCCTTGCAGGACACATGAGGCCTTTCTTAACAGAACTGACACCTTTCCAACTCTGAGGTGTCTCTTCCTTGAACACGGTATATCCATCTATTTACTTGGGTTATATTTAGTACCCACAATAATTTAATCAATTTTCTGAGTAGAGTTCTTACATATCTTTTCTAAGATTTGTTCCTAAGTATATGATACATATTTTTAATTAGTAGATTTTATTATTCAGAGCAGTTTTAGGTTTACAGAAAAATCAAGGAGAAAGCACAGAGAGTTCCCATGCACCACCCCATGCCCCACACCTGCCCCCCACACCAGTTTCCCTATTATTAACACCTTGCATTGGTGATGTTCATCTGTTACTACTATGGAACCCATCACTGATACGTTATTATTAACGAAAGCCCATAGTTTTCATTAGGGTTCATTCTTTGTGTTGTACATTCTATGGGTTTGGGCAAATGTCTAGACCAGCATGTATCCCACTTACAGTATAACAGGAATAGTTTCTGCCCACAAAGTGCCCTGAGCTCCGATTCATTCCTCGCCCCTCCCCCGGAGCCCTTGGCAACCACTGGTGTTTTTATTGTCGCCACAATTCTGCCTGTTCCAGAATGTCACATAGTCGGAATCATACTGTACCTACGGAATCATGCATACGCACAGCCTCTTCAGTGTGAGTCCTTTCAGGAACACAATGTTTTCAATAATAATGTAAGTGGTATTATTTGCCAAAATGTACTCCAAAGTGGCTGCTGCCTTTTTACGTTCCCATGAGCAGTGCATGAGCGTCCTCATCATTTCACGGCCTCACACGCACCGGGTCGGTCTGCTTCATTTTAGCCATTCCAGTGGGTGTGTAGTGACATCACGCTACTAACGGTGATATCTACTACTAGTAATTTGCATTTCCCTAATGACTAATAATGCTGAACATCTTTTCATGTGCTTACTTGCCATCCATTCAAACAAAATGCCCTTTGTTGAAGAGCTAGTTTAAACCTTTTGCCCATTTTTAATTGGGTTGTTTGTCTTCTTATCGAATTGTAAGAGTTCTTTATATTTCCCAGATACAAATCCTTTGTCAGATATGTCTTGCAAATATTTTCTCTAAGTCTGTGGCTTGACTTTACATGTTCTTAAATTTCTTTTGATGAGCAAAAGTTTATAATTTTTTTTTTCCTTTTTGTCTTTTTTACTGACCGGTAACGGGATCGCAACCCTCGGTGTCGCACCCGCACCGGGGACCGGCAACGGGATCGCAACCCTCGGTGTTGCGCCCGCTCCGCGCTCAGCCAGTGAGCGGGAACCAGTCTCCACATGGGATCCGAACCCTCAGCGGGAGCGCCGCCGCGCTCCCAAGCGGCGCACTCTCCAGTGTGCCACCGGGCTGGCCCAAAAGTTTATAATTTTGATGATGACCAATTTATTAATGTTTTCTTTTACAGTTCATGCTTTTTGAATCATATTTAAGAAATATTTGCCAAACCCCAAATTATTAGGATTTTCTCCTGTTTTTTTCTGGAAGTTTTATAGTTTTAACCCTTACAATTAGGTATATGGCCCATTTCAATAACAATAATTAGCAGAAGTATATGATAATAAATTATCATATAATATCTTACATAACATAAACATTATATAACATATCTTATTATTATATATTATATAACATATAACATGTTATATTATATAACTTATGTAACATGTTATATAAGATAACATATAACACAATATATTATAAAACATGTTATATATTATATAACATTATATAACATGAAAATAATTATTATTTTGTATATGGTATGAGGTGAGGGTTGAAGTTTTTTCTTTTGCTTATGGCTATCCAGTTCTTTCAGCATCATTTGTTGAAAAGATTATCTTTTCCCATTGAAATGACTTGGCACCTTGCTGAAAACAAATTGACCATATAGGCGTGGGTCTATTTCTAGATTTCCTATTTTGTTCCATACAAAATTGTCTGTTTTCATATCAATACCATACTGTCTTGATTACAGTGGCTTTATAATCATTCCTGAAATCAGGCAGTCTAAGTTCTCCAGCTGTATTGTTCTTTTTCAAAGTTGTTTTCGTTACTCTAGGTCCTTTGCATTTCCAGATAAATTTTAGAATCAGCTTATCAAATTCCATAAATAAGCATGCTGAGATCTGACTTCAACTGCTTTGAATCTGTAGACCATTTTGGGAAGAACTGCCATCATAACAAACCTGAATTTTCTGATTCAAGAGCATCATATAACCTGGCATTTATCTAGGTCTTTTCAAATTTCTCTCAGCAATGTCATGTAGATTTCAGTGACTAGGTCCTGCACATTTTATCCCTGAGCATTTTATAACTTTGATGCTTGTTACTTTTTAAATGTTAAACTAACCTTGTATTCCTGGAATAAACCCAGCTTCCAGCATGTTGAAGGTGCCTTTTCATTATCTTCTGGCTTCCATCATTTTGGTCCAGAAATTAGTGCTCAGTTGTTGCTCCTTTGAAGGTAATGTCTTCTTTTTATCTCTAGCTTCTTTTAAGATGATCTCAGTCTTTGTTTTTTTCCAGCAATTTTACTATAGGGTGTCTAGGTATTAATTAAAAAAAAAATCCTGCTTATGGTTCTTTAGGGTTCTTGAATTTGCGACTTGATGTCCTTCATCAGAGCTAGAAAAACTTCAGGCACCATCTCTCCAAATATTGCTTCTGTCCCATTCTCTCTCTCCTCTCCTAGGATTCCAATTTCACATATGGTAGAATTCTTCATTATGTCCTTTATGTTTGTATTTCTACCCTTTTGTCTCTTTGTGCTTTATTTTAGATACTTTTTTCTGATCTATCATACAATTCAGTAATGTCTAATATGCTGTTATATCTATTTACAGAGTATGTAATTTTATTTTTGTATATTTTACTTTTATAATTCCTACTTGGTTATTTTCAAATCAATATCCCTTTTAAAATATATAATTTTTAGTGCTCTACCAAAGTTCTCACTCTTACCTTTCATCTTCTTGAATACAATAAGCAAGGTTATTCTAAAGTTTGCATCTTATAGGTCTAATATTTGGAGTCATGTGGGTCTGTTTCTATCATCTACTATTTCTGCTGGCTGCTGAGGCCTTCTGTCCTCATATGCCAGGTTGATTTTCTTGTATGTCATTGCTGTACAAACAGTCTTGATATGCTTAGCAGTCATGACCATAAAAATGATCATACAATCAGAAGTTGTGCAAAGCGATTTTAATAATCAATGGGAAAAACTACATTTGTTCCACAGTCTTTAAATTTTTGGTCAAAACACTAAAAATTCTCTTACTGTTGGTTGTAACTGCATGGGGGGAAAAAGATAGAAAAACTAATATTTATTTAGTACATCATAACTGAAAAGACGTGATAAGTGCATTTCACTGCACATCTGCCTGTACTTCTAGAGTCTCAGCTATTTTTTCTATAACTCTATTTATGTCAGCTTCTAATTTTACTTCCAGCAGTATCACTTTCACTTATTTGCTACACTTTATCTTTTTGGCTAATTCTTTCTCTTACCCATTTTTATAAAACATCACATGGGTTTATCATTGGGAAACCAGGAAGCAACACAACTACACACTTTCCTGTCTGTGCGTGAACTGAACAACAGATGCTCAGGGACCAATCATAGACCAGCTTTGAAAGAAATGATGAGATTGGTCACTGATCATGATGCACATTTGTTATCTATAGTGTGATTTGTGGACTGGGGAGCTACCAATGGAGATTATACTTTATACAGTTACTCATGGTTCTCATACCATGGGAACCGGAATTTGAGCTGTGTTGTAGGGAGGCCAGTGTTATTTAATTAAAATGTGGTAAGCAAAATTCATGCATAATGGAACTGTGTAAAGCAAGAACAGCCTGTATTTGAAAACTTGTCCTTAGGATTAACTAGAGGCATAGAATGATGCTTTGTTCCTCCACAGAGGACGTTCATTTGCTTCTGCCAGGCATCTGAGGTCCTAGAAATCTGGGGTCACCTTAATCCATTCTCAAGGACAAAGATTAGTTAAAACTGAACTTCATTCTTGACCAAGTTGATCTATTTCCAGGTCATCTATATTCTTAGGGTGTTGCTTTTTTAGGATACCAACCCAAAGTTTGGGATGTTTACCAGAGTCTTCTCTTTTTAGTAAGATTTATCAACCGATATTTGACTCCTGGCCACTCAAAAGTGCTACTCAGGCACTTAACTGCTTCTTCCATAAATTGGCCAACACCTCAGAGACAAATGGCCCCGAATGTCAAGTTTCTAACTTCTCCAGATCTTGGCCTGGTAATTCTTCACTACCCTGTGAGCTCTCCAGTGCCTCAACATATGTTTCAATATTTTTTCCACCTTTCCATGTTTTTTTTTTTTTTAAAGTATTAGTGTATTTTTTATTTTTATTTTATTTTATTTTTATTTTTATTTTTTTTTATGGTTATGAGACTTTTTTTTTTTTTAATTTTTATTTTGTCAATATACAATGTATATGATTATTATGGCCCTTCACCGACACCTCCCGCCCTCCTCCCTCTCTCCCCTCCCCCCCAAGAATGTCCTTTCCGTTTGCTTGTTGTAACAACTTCAAAAAAAAGTATAGTAGTTATATCTTCTTCCCCCACCCCACCCCCCCGGTTTTTTTTTTTTGTGTGTGTGTGTTTGTGGGTAAATTAATTTGTTTATTTTTTTTTAGCTCCCACCAATAAGTGAGAACATGTGGTACTTCTTTTTCTCATCCTGACTCGTTTCACTCAATATTATTCTCTCAAGGTCCATCCATGTTGTTGCAAATGGCAGTATTTCATTCGTTTTTATAGCTGAGTAGTATTCCATTGTGTAGATATACCACATTTTCTGTATCCACTCATCCGATGATGGACATTTGGGCTGATTCCAGCTCTTGGCTATTGTGAAGAGTGCTGCAATGAACATTGGGAAACAAGTATACCTTCGACTTGATGATTTCCATTCCTTTGGATATATTCCCAGCAGTGGGATAGCTGGGTCGTATGGTAGATCTATCTTCAGCTGTTTGAGGAACCTCCAAACCATTTTCCATAGGGGTTGCACCATTATGCATTCCCACCAACAATGTAAGAGAGTTCCTTTTTCTCCGCAACCACGCCAGCATTTATCTTTCGGTGTCTTTTGGATTTTGGCCATCCTAACTGGGGTGAGATGGTATCTCAGTGTGGTTTTGATTTGCATTTCCCGGATGCTGAGTGATGTTGAGCATTTTTTCATATGACTGTTGGCCTTTTGTATATCTTCTTTAGAGAAATGCCTGCTTAGCTCTTTTGCCCATTTTTTGATTGGGTTGCTTGTTTTTTTCTTGTAAAGTTGTTTGAGTTCTTTACCTTTCCATGTTGATTTCCAAACTACTAAGCCTCTATCAGAAATGAAGCTCCTTATCTTAACATCTTCAAACCATCCAAAAGTCATGGATATTTATCAGCTCTACATTTTGGGAAATGGCTATTTGTCTCATTATTTTTTATTTCCAGAGCTACAAAGAAGTATTTCTGTACTCTTCGATAAAATCCATAGACTGAAATACAAGAAAACGATGGCATTTCTATCTTTAAGGTTTTCCTCATGATCAGGCAACATTACTTGAATAAAAACTTTCTAATTAAAATGCTAACAAAATTTTAGAACAGAAAAATTGCCATCTTTTCAACAAGCACAAGGGCGTAGATTTAAGTAGAGGGGAAGCTTCACTAAGTACCTGCTGTGCCAGGACATGTTCTAGCAGCTAAGGGTACACCCATACAGAAAACAGAGAACCATCCCTGCCCTCACGGAGCTGCCATTCCAGGGAGGGAAGATAGGTGAAAAACACAGAGATAAAACATACACTCCGTTAGATGGGGACAAAGTGAGGGAAGGAGCTGCAATTACATACAAAATGATCAGGGAAGGCCTCCCCCCATGGGAATGGAGCCCACTCACGATATTCTTTTTTTTTTTTTTTCCTTTTTGTCTTTTTTCGTGACCGGTAACGGGATCGCAACCCTCGGTGTCGCGCCCGTACCGCGACCGGCAATGGTATCGCAACCCTCAGTGTCGCGCCCACACCGCGCTCAACCAATGAGCAGACCGGTCTCTATATGGGATCCGAACCCTCGGCGGGAGCGCCGCCGCGCTCCCAAGTGCCGCATTCTACCGAGTGCGCCACCGGGCTGGCCCATCACGATATTCTTTTTTCCATGAACAGGTGCACAGAGCTGTGACAGCCACCACTTCCTGGTGCCCTGAGTGTTGCTCCACTCCCTGGCACGCTAAGCAGCCCCAGCACTAGCTCTCCTCTTAATGCCAGCCTGCTGGGGGGAAGAGAAGGCAGCCACCAGGCCCAGCCACTCGCTGCACTTCCTACACACCATTCCCCTGAAACCCTCACCCCCGGGCCAGTGTCACCAGCCCATGTGCTAGCTGCCTAGTGCACCAGGCAACTTGTCACAGCTTTTCATCTTGGATGTTATGGATTCGTCCTTAATTGACAAAGCTGGACACTGGCAAGGTGCCCCACATTTGAGTATGAATGGGAAGTATTTAGCAACCTCAACCCTCCACACCTCCTTGAACAAGTGTTAGCTGCCACTAGACTGTGAGCTCCACAAAGGCAGGGACCACAGTGTGGCAGCTGGACAATGGACCTCAGAGATGTCCCCACCCTAATCCTGGAGCTTGTGGATGTGTCACCTTCACGCGGCAATAGGGGGCTCTGCAGATGTAATTAAGGGTACTGTTATGGGTTGATTTGTGTCCCCCCAAAAGCTGTGGTGAAGTCCTAAGCCCCAGTACCTCATAATGAGACCATACTGGAGTGGGGTGGGCCCTAAGCCAATATGACTGGTACCCTTACAAAAAGGGGAATTTGGACACAGACAGACACACAGGGAGAAGGCCACATGAAGGTGAAGGCAGAGATTGGAGGGAGACATCCGCAAGCCAAAGAAAGCCAAGGAGGGGCCAGGAAGGATCCTACCCAGAGCCTTTGCAGGGAGCTTGGCCCAGCCGACACTGGGATCTCAGACCTCCAGCCTCCAGAACCATGAGAGAAGAAGCTGCCCAGTCTGTGGTACTTCGTTATGGCAGCCCCAGGACACTGATACAGGCACGGACCCTGAGACAGGAGATCATCCCGGATTATTCAGGAGGGTCCGATCGACTCACTCAAGCTCTTAAAAGCAGAGAATGTTCCCTGGCTGGAGTCAGAGGGGTGCAGTCGCAGAGGCAGTGGCAGCCACACGGCAGGGAGGAAGGGCCCCAGCAGGGTGCGTGCCTGTGGCACCGGCTTTGACAAGCAAGGGAGCTGTGACCCAAGGGTGGGTGGCCTCCAGCCATGGAGATCCACCTCCACTGACACCCAGCGAGGAAACGGGGACGAGATATGTTCTCCCAACACCCAGAATTGTACACCTAAAGAGGACGAACTTTACTGTATGGAAATTATACCTCGGTAAGCCTGACTTTAAAAAAACAACAGTAAAACTCCTCGAACCCGTCTCCACTGCCTGGTTTCTAGAGTCGAACAGAAGGCAGCGAGGGTAGCGAGGGAAGCCGGTCCCACGCGCTGTCACACCCATGGACGTGGGCAGGGACGACGGTTTCTCCAACGATGTTAGGTCGCCAGCGCTGTTCCCACCCCGACGGCACTGGGCTCATGACCCTCTTGGGCAGGGTATAGCTGCCTCCCCCTCTCCACTCTGGACAGGCAAAGCAAGCAGCAGCCTGCCCTTGAAGGGGTTGGCATATTATCCACTTTCTATTATCTTTCCTATTTTCTATTATCTAGCAAAGGGGCATGGACGACAGGCTTGCATTTGTCTCCTTTGCTTCTATCAGACCAAATAGTGTCCAGCTCCAGCACGCACGGGCCTGCTCTCATCCCCGCGAGCTGGCCTGGCAGCAGTGACGACCACGCTGGTATGATAAAGACAGAATTGCTGGTGGGAGGGCTGACCTGCTTTTTATGCTAGACCTATCGGCGACACAGAAAAGGCCAGTGTGGCAGCGAAACGTACAGTGTTTCTTGAATATAGGTCATTAGATGCATGATTAGAGTCAATAATCACCTAAGATTTAAACTCTGCTGACCCATGTGGGTCACAAGGAGTTTAACTTGAGCGCTTAATGCCTTCAAGATCATAATTGGAAGAACTAAAATGGCCCAAAAAGTATCTGGGATAATTTTTAGTCACTTGTTCTTCTCCCCCAACTTAGTTCCTTTAGTGAAAGGAAATTCCGAATTTTAAGGACGTGTACATTGAACTGCAAGTTCAGATCACTGGCAAACACTGCGCATGCTCCCCTGACCGCCACGTGCTCTTAGCTTTTACCACGCGGAGGTCACTGTTAGTCTTCTTATATGCCTCTTCGGGTGGCCTGGGAGTCACACTTGCTATGGGTTGCAGTGCTTTAGAACAGCAGGGAATCGTGCCTCACATTTCCCCCTGCTTTTCCCAGCACCTGGGACAGTGCCTGGCACACAGTAGGCACTCAGTAAATACTGGCTGAATAAATAAATGAACTTAGGACTTAATGACTGACATACCCCACCGACAGCTGCTAATGAGACGGCAGAATCTGTCAAATGCGAGAGATTTGAACTGCCACAGGGTGTCTGATGGACTAAATTCCTGCCTCTCGTTTGGGGGAGGATGAAGAAGGGCTTCATGAAGGAGGTGATGTTTGATTATGCCTTGAAGGAACCTCAAGCAGAGGGTGTCCCAGCAGGAGCTGCAGGCTCCCAAAGTTGGTCCAGAAGCCCCTGCTGGCTCAAGAAGCTCCAGGTACCACAGTGAGGGAAGCAGACAGGGCTCCCAGCCTTCTGGGGTCTGTGGGGTGTCAGCAGGGACAGCCACTTTTGCCAGGCCACCACACAAATCAACACATAATGCCTAAGTGCTCTGGAGAAGAAGCTTGCATTGAGTGCTTGCATCAGAAGGATCCGACCCAGGCAGGCTGTGCAGGGAGGTTTCACTAGGAAAGTCATTTTAAGCTAACCTCTCAAGTAGAGGTTATCAGGGTGAGGCAGGGGACAAGGGTCAGGGTAAGGGAGTGTGTCCTGCCATCAGTGGAAGCAGCACATTGCAAGAGAAGAACAGGAGGGGCTAGCGTGGAAAGGATGTCCTCCTCTGGACAGCCAGGGCCCTGCCTTCTGCTTCCCTCTGAAGCTGATAAATATCTGATGGATGAGTCAGCATTCAGGTGGGAGAGGTCACAAGAAGCGAGGAAACATCTAGAGTTCTCACTACCTGCCAGATGCGACAATCTACGAAAGGCGCTAGTATTCGCAGCATTGGTAGATGAGGAAACTGAGGCACAGGCCAGTTGAGAAATCCATCTGAGTTTGACAGCTGCCAAGCTGTGGTCAGGACCCTGCACCTCGTCCTGCCTCTGATGCCCGCCACCCCAGCTGGAGGCCAGTACCTGAGACAGAGACGGGACACCAGGGTTGGGGAGGGGAAAACGCAGAGCAGCTGAGAATCAGACACTCTGAGTGTGACAGCCTCCAGGAGGGTCACGGGCGATGTCCGCACAGGGCTGGGTGACAGGCATGGAGCGCCTGAGAGCAGTGGCAAAGTGCAGGGGCCTCGTGGGAGGGGGAGGGGCTGGCTGGTCCAGGTGACAGGGGATCACACACTGGCACAGGAAGAGGCTTCGGAGGAAGGCACACACGCCCCGTCAGAGAGCGAACACCTGCTGCCCCGGCCCTTCAGCCTTTTATCTCCCTGTGCAGCATGTGACAGCGGAAGCTGTCCGGTGCATGGCAGGGTTACACCTCAGGCTGGAATCTCATCTTTTCATGACTTCAAAGTCATCCCTTTTCTGAGTTCTAATCTATAACCACTCTCTCTTGTCTTTCAGAAGTTTCATTCTCAGAGTCTGTACCAGACCTGATATCATAACTGGGCATGTATCTTTTTGAAATACCTTCTAGAAAATGATTTCTTCTACTAAGAAAGCCCACATTTGAATTCACTCATTCCAGTAAGAGTAACTGAGCGCTTCCCAGGTTTTATGCTCTTTTTACTAGTCCATGAAACAGCCGCAGATATATCTGCTTCCCTGGCTCCATTTTTCCTTCTGGATTCTTGTTTTTCTTAAGTCTTGTACCTCTACGAGTATAAAAGATTATCAGGTGCCCTTGAATGTGGTTAAATATTCACCTTCACTTAGACTCCTGACCTACACACTAAAAGCTAACTTGGTTAGATTCATCTAAGTAAAGAGAATGGAACAGGGGAAAAAGTCAATAATTTTTGGTTTCCAGAGTAAAAACAAAATACCATATTGATCTCTTATATCGATGTCCTGCTAAATTCTCCTTACACTTCCTATTCACATACAAAGCTTGAGACTTTGAAAGAATTACTACTGCTCTTAATTTAAAGCTTTCCACATAAATCTTCCTCCTGTCACCATCTGCTGTCACCCTTACCTGGGAACTAGAACCTCCCTCTCAAGTCCAATACATCAGCCCTGGATCCACACTTGCTCGCTCTTCCCTGGCAGCTACTGTCTGCGGTTTCCAGGCTGCTGGAGGGTAGGTCGGTGTCCTTCAGCCACACTTGGGATCTTCTCTTAGACCCTCTGCCCCCCGCACTGCTTCTGAGTGCGCACCCTCTCTCCCTTCTCCCCAGGCCTAAAATCCTCTCTGTCTGCATACACCGGGCACCAACATCTGCGCCCCATGTGCTGCAGTCCTCATGGTCACAGCAGCTCTTGTGTGCCACCGTCCTCCCCTCGTGCTCACGTCCTTGCGCTCGCCCTTCAGACCACCTCCAGGATCCTTCCCCACTGCGCTGTACCTTCCACACATCTGCACAATGGAACTTTTTTCCCTTTAAACCACTTGCCTCTTTCAGGACTCCTTGCTGAAGAGAATGGATTATTTTTGAGACTCTAAAACTACAGCAATAGAATGTCTTCCTTTCTTGAAAGTACTCTCAACGAGTGAGTTTTTTGAAGTAAAGGAGGGAACGAAAGCCGCGTTCAGGACCTGCGGCATCTCTGACAGCTGCTCGTGAATCATCGGGAGAGCTGCGCACAGACAGGAAGCCTGACTTCCCTGGCCTACATCTGGGGACAGACTCTGTAACATTTTTCAAGTGGAAAAAAAAAAAAAAAGGCAATCATACTACTTGAGCAAAACATTCCTGTTATAAATTGTAAAGTTCAAGGACACTGTGAACCGCTCACGTACTGCCCTGTTTGTTTCTCTTGTAAATCACTTTCACATACTCAGAGATGATTCCATTTAGACTAAATTTCAAATTTCTCTGAATTATTTTTCTTTACACATCATTCATGCTAATCCCATCTCCAATGCACAGACAGAAAAACAGAAATAGAATGTGAGTGGACAGGGAATAAATAAAACACTAACCCAGTTATCAAGCATCCCATAAAATGAGCTAAAATGAGATTGCAATCTGGAATTTACCAAATTTATGCATAATTCTAGAGAGACGGTAATATGTTCCTTGTGTTGTTATTTGCTCAATAAGAAAAGCTACCTGAAAATGCTTCTAAAAATTCTTCCAGTAAAAAACATATCATTTAACATACAGGTAACAGCAGAAAACTGGCTTTCAGATCCTCAAGATTTGTTTGTCACTTGATGGTGCAATCCTGCATTTTACAAGCCATACTGCTTAATTGTAAATAGGTGTTTAAATACTCACATATAGCTGACCACTAACTTCTTAGAATGTTTCAGAAAGGGACACGGCCACATGTCAAGCTCCAAATAACTAGGTCTCTCTTACTGAAGCTTGGCAGGCTGTCACCTTGGTGTGGTTATTACATAGCCACAGGCTTATTCAGTTACAAGTGGCTGCAAGAAAACTTGGGACTTCACTCACTCCTAAAAGTGAAAAAAGAGGTAGGGGGAGAGGACTACAATATACTGTTTCCTTAGCTGCATCCTAATCTCAAACCGTTCATATGAAGCTTCGCAACCTTTAAAAAAATTAAGTCATTCTGTATTTGCTTCCCTCTTACTAACAAAAATGATGCTCTTTTGGGCTGGCCCGGTGGCGCACTGCTACAGTGCACCGCTTGGGAAGCGCGGTGGCGCTCCCGCC
>NW_007730321.1:22635-27926 GCF_000696425.1 Galeopterus variegatus | reverse complement strand
TTTTTGTTTTTTTTGTGTGTGTGTGTGTGTGTGTGTGTATGTGAGTGAATTGATTTGTTTTTTGTTTTTATTTTTTTTTAGCTCCCACCAATAAGTGAGAACATGTGGTATTTCTTTTTCTCTGCCTGACTCGTTTCACTCAGTATTATTCTTTCAAGGTCCATCCATGTTGTTGCAAATGGCAGTATTTCATTTGTTTTTATAGCTGAGTAGTATTCCATTGTGTAGATATACCACATTTTCTGTATCCACTCATCCGATGATGGACATTTGGGTTGATTCCAGCTCTTGGCTATTGTGAAGAGTGCTGCAATGAACATTGGGAAACAAGTGTACCTTCGACTTGATGATTTCCATTTCTTTGGATATATTCCCAGCAGTGGGATAGCTGGGTCGTATGGTAGATTTATCTTCAGCTGTTTGAGGAACCTCCAAACCATTTTCCATAGGGGTTGCACCATTGTGCATTCCCACCAACAATGTAAGAGAGTTCCTTTTTCTCTGCAGCCATGCCAGCATTTATCTTTCGGTGTCTTTTGGATTTTGGCCATCCTAACTGGGGTGAGATGGTATCTCAGTGTGGTTTTGATTTGCATTTCCCGGATGCTGAGTGATGTTGAGCATTTTTTCATATGACTGTTGGCCTTTTGTATATCTTCTTTAGAGAAATGCCTGCTTAGCTCTTTTGCCCATTTTTTGATTGGGTTGCTTGTTTTTTTCTTGTAAAGTTGTTTGAGTTCTTTACCTTTCCATGTTGATTTCCAAACTACTAAGCCTCTATCAGAAATGAAGCTCCTTATCTTAACATCTTCAAACCATCCAAAAGTCATGGATATTTATCAGCTCTACATTTTGGGAAATGGCTATTTGTCTCATTATTTTTTATTTCCAGAGCTACAAAGAAGTATTTCTGTACTCTTCGATAAAATCCATAGACTGAAATACAAGAAAACGATGGCATTTCTATCTTTAAGGTTTTCCTCATGATCAGGCAACATTACTTGAATAAAAACTTTCTAATTAAAATGCTAACAAAATTTTAGAACAGAAAAATTGCCATCTTTTCAACAAGCACAAGGGCGTAGATTTAAGTAGAGGGGAAGCTTCACTAAGTACCTGCTGTGCCAGGACATGTTCTAGCAGCTAAGGGTACACCCATACAGAAAACAGAGAACCATCCCTGCCCTCACGGAGCTGCCATTCCAGGGAGGGAAGATAGGTGAAAAACACAGAGATAAAACATACACTCCGTTAGATGGGGACAAAGTGAGGGAAGGAGCTGCAATTACATACAAAATGATCAGGGAAGGCCTCCCCCCATGGGAATGGAGCCCACTCACGATATTCTTTTTTTTTTTTTTTCCTTTTTGTCTTTTTTCGTGACCGGTAACGGGATCGCAACCCTCGGTGTCGCGCCCGTACCGCGACCGGCAACGGTATCGCAACCCTCAGTGTCGCGCCCACACCGCGCTCAACCAGTGAGCAGACCGGTCTCTATATGGGATCCGAACCCTCGGCGGGAGCGCCGCCGCGCTCCCAAGTGCCGCATTCTACCGAGTGCGCCACCGGGCCAGCCCATCACGATATTCTTTTTTCCATGAACAGGTGCACAGAGCTGTGACAGCCACCACTTCCTGGTGCCCTGAGTGTTGCTCCACTCCCTGGCACGCTAAGCAGCCCCAGCACTAGCTCTCCTCTTAATGCCAGCCTGCTGGGGGGAAGAGAAGGCAGCCACCAGGCCCAGCCACTCGCTGCACTTCCTACACACCATTCCCCTGAAACCCTCACCCCCGGGCCAGTGTCACCAGCCCATGTGCTAGCTGCCTAGTGCACCAGGCAACTTGTCACAGCTTTTCATCTTGGATGTTATGGATTCGTCCTTAATTGACAAAGCTGGACACTGGCAAGGTGCCCCACATTTGAGTATGAATGGGAAGTATTTAGCAACCTCAACCCTCCACACCTCCTTGAACAAGTGTTAGCTGCCACTAGACTGTGAGCTCCACAAAGGCAGGGACCACAGTGTGGCAGCTGGACAATGGACCTCAGAGATGTCCCCACCCTAATCCTGGAGCTTGTGGATGTGTCACCTTCACGCGGCAATAGGGGGCTCTGCAGATGTAATTAAGGGTACTGTTATGGGTTGATTTGTGTCCCCCCAAAAGCTGTGGTGAAGTCCTAAGCCCCAGTACCTCATAATGAGACCATACTGGAGTGGGGTGGGCCCTAAGCCAATATGACTGGTACCCTTACAAAAAGGGGAATTTGGACACAGACAGACACACAGGGAGAAGGCCACATGAAGGTGAAGGCAGAGATTGGAGGGAGACATCCGCAAGCCAAAGAAAGCCAAGGAGGGGCCAGGAAGGATCCTACCCAGAGCCTTTGCAGGGAGCTTGGCCCAGCCGACACTGGGATCTCAGACCTCCAGCCTCCAGAACCATGAGAGAAGAAGCTGCCCAGTCTGTGGTACTTCGTTATGGCAGCCCCAGGACACTGATACAGGCACGGACCCTGAGACAGGAGATCATCCCGGATTATTCAGGAGGGTCCGATCGACTCACTCAAGCTCTTAAAAGCAGAGAATGTTCCCTGGCTGGAGTGAGAGGGGTGCAGTCGCAGAGGCAGTGGCAGCCACACGGGAGGGAGGAAGGGCCCCAGCAGGGCGCGTGCCTGTGGCACCGGCTTTGACAAGCAAGGGAGCTGTGACCCAAGGGTGGGTGGCCTCCCAGAGGGGTGCAGTCGCAGAGGCAGTGGCAGCCACACGGCAGGGAGGAAGGGCCCCAGCAGGGTGCGTGCCTGTGGCACCGGCTTTGACAAGCAAGGGAGCTGTGACCCAAGGGTGGGTGGCCTCCAGCCATGGAGATCCACCTCCACTGACACCCAGCGAGGAAACGGGGACGAGATATGTTCTCCCAACACCCAGAATTGTACACCTAAAGAGGACGAACTTTACTGTATGGAAATTATACCTCGGTAAGCCTGACTTTAAAAAAACAACAGTAAAACTCCTCGAACCCGTCTCCACTGCCTGGTTTCTAGAGTCGAACAGAAGGCAGCGAGGGTAGCGAGGGAAGCCGGTCCCACGCGCTGTCACACCCATGGACGTGGGCAGGGACGACGGTTTCTCCAACGATGTTAGGTCGCCAGCGCTGTTCCCACCCCGACGGCACTGGGCTCATGACCCTCTTGGGCAGGGTATAGCTGCCTCCCCCTCTCCACTCTGGACAGGCAAAGCAAGCAGCAGCCTGCCCTTGAAGGGGTTGGCATATTATCCACTTTCTATTATCTTTCCTATTTTCTATTATCTAGCAAAGGGGCATGGACGACAGGCTTGCATTTGTCTCCTTTGCTTCTATCAGACCAAATAGTGTCCAGCTCCAGCACGCACGGGCCTGCTCTCATCCCCGCGAGCTGGCCTGGCAGCAGTGACGACCACGCTGGTATGATAAAGACAGAATTGCTGGTGGGAGGGCTGACCTGCTTTTTATGCTAGACCTATCGGCGACACAGAAAAGGCCAGTGTGGCAGCGAAACGTACAGTGTTTCTTGAATATAGGTCATTAGATGCATGATTAGAGTCAATAATCACCTAAGATTTAAACTCTGCTGACCCATGTGGGTCACAAGGAGTTTAACTTGAGCGCTTAATGCCTTCAAGATCATAATTGGAAGAACTAAAATGGCCCAAAAAGTATCTGGGATAATTTTTAGTCACTTGTTCTTCTCCCCCAACTTAGTTCCTTTAGTGAAAGGAAATTCCGAATTTTAAGGACGTGTACATTGAACTGCAAGTTCAGATCACTGGCAAACACTGCGCATGCTCCCCTGACCGCCACGTGCTCTTAGCTTTTACCACGCGGAGGTCACTGTTAGTCTTCTTATATGCCTCTTCGGGTGGCCTGGGAGTCACACTTGCTATGGGTTGCAGTGCTTTAGAACAGCAGGGAATCGTGCCTCACATTTCCCCCTGCTTTTCCCAGCACCTGGGACAGTGCCTGGCACACAGTAGGCACTCAGTAAATACTGGCTGAATAAATAAATGAACTTAGGACTTAATGACTGACATACCCCACCGACAGCTGCTAATGAGACGGCAGAATCTGTCAAATGCGAGAGATTTGAACTGCCACAGGGTGTCTGATGGACTAAATTCCTGCCTCTCGTTTGGGGGAGGATGAAGAAGGGCTTCATGAAGGAGGTGATGTTTGATTATGCCTTGAAGGAACCTCAAGCAGAGGGTGTCCCAGCAGGAGCTGCAGGCTCCCAAAGTTGGTCCAGAAGCCCCTGCTGGCTCAAGAAGCTCCAGGTACCACAGTGAGGGAAGCAGACAGGGCTCCCAGCCTTCTGGGGTCTGTGGGGTGTCAGCAGGGACAGCCACTTTTGCCAGGCCACCACACAAATCAACACATAATGCCTAAGTGCTCTGGAGAAGAAGCTTGCATTGAGTGCTTGCATCAGAAGGATCCGACCCAGGCAGGCTGTGCAGGGAGGTTTCACTAGGAAAGTCATTTTAAGCTAACCTCTCAAGTAGAGGTTATCAGGGTGAGGCAGGGGACAAGGGTCAGGGTAAGGGAGTGTGTCCTGCCATCAGTGGAAGCAGCACATTGCAAGAGAAGAACAGGAGGGGCTAGCGTGGAAAGGATGTCCTCCTCTGGACAGCCAGGGCCCTGCCTTCTGCTTCCCTCTGAAGCTGAAAAGGGAGTGTGTCCCGCCATCAGTGGAAGCAGCACATTGCAAGAGAAGAACAGGAGGGGCTAGTGTGGAAAGGATGTCCTCCTCTGGACAGCCAGGGCCCTGCCTTCTGCTTCCCTCTGAAGCTGATAAATATCTGATGGATGAGTCAGCATTCAGGTGGGAGAGGTCACAAGAAGCGAGGAAACATCTAGAGTTCTCACTACCTGCCAGATGCGACAATCTACGAAAGGCGCTAGTATTCGCAGCATTGGTAGATGAGGAAACTGAGGCACAGGCCAGTTGAGAAATCCATCTGAGTTTGACAGCTGCCAAGCTGTGGTCAGGACCCTGCACCTCGTCCTGCCTCTGATGCCCGCCACCCCAGCTGGAGGCCAGTACCTGAGACAGAGACGGGACACCAGGGTTGGGGAGGGGAAAACGCAGAGCAGCTGAGAATCAGACACTCTGAGTGTGACAGCCTCCAGGAGGGTCACGGGCGATGTCCGCACAGGGCTGGGTGACAGGCATGGAGCGCCTGAGAGCAGTGGCAAAGTGCAGGGGCCTCGTGGGAGGGGGAGGGGCTGGCTGGTCCAGGTGACAGGGGATCACACACT
>NW_007730321.1:17556-21716 GCF_000696425.1 Galeopterus variegatus | reverse complement strand
GCTCTTTTGGGCTGGCCCGGTGGCGCACTGCTACAGTGCACCGCTTGGGAAGCGCGGTGGCGCTCCCGCAAAAAATGATGCTCTTTTGGGCTGGCCCGGTGGCGCACTGCTACAGTGCACCGCTTGGGAAGCGCGGTGGCGCTCCCGCAGAAAATGATGCTCTTTTGGGCTGGCCCGGTGGCGCACTGCTACAGTGCGCCGCTTGGGAAGCGCGGTGGCGCTCCCGCCAAGGGTTCGGATCCCACATACAGACCGGCCGCTCACTGGCTGAGCGAGGTGCGGGAGCAACACCGAGGGTTGCGATCCCGTTGCCGGTCCCGGTCCGGTACGGGCGCGACACTGAGGGTTGCGATCCAATGCCGGTCACGAAAAAAGACAAAAAAAGAAAAAAAAGAAAATGATGCTCTTTTAAAAGTTTACATCAGAAATGAATAAGAACATTCTCTGCGCTCAGCAAGTTAGACTCCGTGGGGACAGTCAGACTGATGAGGACGTGCGGCACGGGGGGGCACCAAGCAGGGGCTCAACAGAGTGTCATCCAGGCCCTGGAGAGTTCCCTAAGCCTGATGTCAGCAGACCCCCTCAGATGAGGAACAATCCTGGGCCTAGCTACGTGGGAGGAGGAACAAACACAAGACCAGCACCACCAAAACAAACAGGAACCCCTCCTGACAATTTCGTTCTCACTGGTGGAGAACTCTCCTCTACCTACTCAAAAACAAAAACACCACTTTTTTTTTGGTGTGTATCAGGGAGAGGGAGTATATTTCTTCCTGAAAGCCTTTGGAAAAGCATAAAATGGCTGGAGCAAAACCAACACAGGTATCAGACCTGCCTAAGTGAGAATGGCAGGCAGCCGAGGGCACATCCTTCCTCCTTGAAACGTCTCCTGGGACGGGCTTGTGTAGCCAGCACCTCTGAGCTTCACAGCCCTTCAGGGAGGTGGGACAGAGAGGAACTCCATTTCTGCTGAGAAAACAGCAGTTCAGAGAAGCGGACAAAGGTCTCCAGGCCTGGCAGGCACCAGCTAAGGGGCTGGGATCCAAATCTCATGATTAGTGACCTAATAGCTTTTCCACTGTATCAAGATACTCTCCTGATGCAAAGCAAAGTTCTCAAAGACTTTTTCTTTTACTATATGCAGGTCTCAAAACAAATGCAGCTTAACTACAAAGATAGCCATAATAGGGACAACCTAGCAAGTAGTAAGTTCTTCACTTTTTGAAGTGCATAAGCTCTTTAAGACACTGTAATATCACTATTACAAGAGCAAACCACACAATGAGCAAACCAGACTAGGTTATATGTCTGTTACCCATATAAAAGGCTGGAAAATTCGTATGCATAGTGCTCCTCTCCATAAGGAGCTCAGTGCATACAAACTACAGAAATACTTGGGAGAGAAAAAGTTCTTTTAAATATTGTCCACCAGAACATCTAGGGCTTTTCCTACTTGGTTCTTACATTAAAACTATTTTATCATCAAGTTGTAAATTTAAATTCTGTGCCTAATTTTCCCTAACCACATGACCTCAGAGGCGATTTAGCTTGTCCTATGTGATTAATAAGGTTGAAATAACAGATATAGCAAATGTCCACCCCACAAGCAGAAACTGTGAGTGTTTAAAAAGTGTCTATTGGACATTTGAAAAATTGACTCTCAAGCTGCCAATAATATAAGGTTGAAATAACAGATATAGCAAATGTCCACCCCACAAGCATAAACTGTGAGTGTTTAAAAAGTGTCTATTGGACATTTGAAAAATTGACTCTCAAGCTGCCAAGTCAAAAACAAAAACAGAGACCCTCAAATTTGGAAAAAGCAGAACTTAGGCTACATCCCCTAATTGCAACACAACAAAATTAGTATGAATATGAAACAAAAATGCTGGCCCTTTTGGAGCTAAGACACTCATCCTACAAGGGTCCTTCAAAAAGTTCATGGAAAAATAGAATTAAAAAATAATACCCATCTTTCCATGAACTTTTTGCAGTACCCTTCTATTTGCCATTGAGAATATATCCACTCACACACAGAGACACTGAGAGAGCAAAACAAGAGAGAGAAGAAGATTTGGCATGTTTAGAATTTATTCACGACAAGCAAAGAAACAATTTAATTAGGTTTTTTTTAAAAAGACTACTTAAAGTATATTTATTATAAAAGCACAGATGCTTATAGACAGCATGCAAGAGAAAGAGCACTGGTCACCAGTCACTAAAGAGCAAGATGTCCTGGCAACAAGTCCCCTCTCTGCACTCCTGTTTCTTCATATTTTACCATGATGAGGACCATCTTTAAGTTTCTTTTTCATATCCTGGTATGAAAATCAGTTTCATGAGCAGATGAGATACACGGTCATGGTTATCTTGTTCAGTACTGGGCACAGCAGCCCACAGCAGCTACTCAGTAGTACTTACGGAATAAATGGAATATATATATATATATATATATGAGATGGAATATTATATAGACATTTAAAATGATGAAGCAGAAATACATTTTATTCACATGGAAAGATATTTCATAACCGAATAGTAAAGCAAGTTACAAAATAGTTTATATAGAAGAAACATGTTTTCTCTTTCTTCTGTCTCACACACATACGATTTTTAAAACCCCATTTACAAGTTCAACAGGCATGAACTCGTAAAAAGAACTATTTTATGATTACGGCATGATTTCTTACATGTTTAAGATGTGGGAAAAGAAAGAAAACGTCTTTTTCTACTGTCAATTAGTTTACATTGCTTCAGAGTTGTACAGGATTTCATCAGGCCCCTGTCTCTGGTCTTTCATGGACAGTGACCACACACATCTGCATTACCTGGCCCGTTTCTTCAGGCGATCCCTACCATAGCTGATGGCAATTCTAGAACTGACCTATCAAGCCATCTGCTTAATATTCAAATCACAATGACAACAGCTGAGACGGCATGCTACTCTTTACTAGTCAGCGTCTATAACTTAAGTGTCTGTTAAATAATAACATTTCTCAAAGTTATGTTACCTAGTTTTAAATCACACAAAGCAGCCTGCGGTAAAGACATGAAGTTCCCAGTGAAGCAACACAGTAACTCAGAACTTAAGTGGATCTGCCCACATTTATTTATTTTGCATTTGGCCAGTACAGGGATCCGAACCTGTGACCTGAGTATTATAAGGCTGCACTCTAAGCAACTGAGCTAATTGGCCAGCCTGTCTTACTTCTGAAGCACTGATAATGTATTCACCATCGCATCACAAAGTAATAATTAATCCCCACATTGCTAGTCTGTAATGCAACGGATGTAAACGCTCAAACGTTTCGGTCTGGAAACACGAGTAAGTCAAACCCTCCATTTACCTGCGGTGACAACTTCTTGGTTCTGAGCTTGTCTTGCCACCAACTGTTAGTTCACAGCAAAGGCAGGGCCTTTAACTTCAGCCTTGGCAGGAGGAAGGTAAAGGAGGAAATGATTACAATATGTTCCCTGGATCCCCCCCAACTCTCCACCACCTTGGGAGAGGAAAGTCACCCTGACCCTGCCTCTTGCAACAACGACCATGTCCCAGTCGTTCCCAGGAAAGCCCTGCACCCTCCCCCCCAGCCAGCTCCCACACTTCCCTTCCCCAGGCCGCCCTGGGAGAGGAGTGGGCCTGCACCGGAGGTGAGTGGCAGCCCTGCAAGTCCCAGAGCGCGCCGCGGAGCCCGAGACATTACACAACCACGGATTTTTCTTAGGACGAACCTTGACACTGGGTCACACCTTCTCCCCATCAAGTTAAAAACTGGCTTGAGAGAGAAAAGCCCGGGTACGCGGTCGCCCCCGACGAGCTGGGGTGGGCGTGGGGGCGGCCCTGCCCCGCTCCCCTCGGGCTCCCGTCGGGCCGGGCGCTGGGACGCTCCGCGGGGCCCGCAGCAGGTGGAACCGACGGGCGCGCCGGCTGCTGCGTCCGCCTGCAGCCCCCCGCCCGGGTCCCGTCGGGGCCTTGGGTCACCTCGCCTCGGCGATCCCCGGGTGTCTCGGAAACGCCCCCCGAGGCCGGGACGCCTCCACTCCACAGAGCCAGGTCCCCGGCTCTCGGCCAGAGGGGGACCCTGGGCCCCGGGACGCCCCGCACGAGTGCCCGGCGCCTGCCCTCGCCCCGCGCCCCCTGGGCCCGCGCATGCGCCGCC
>NW_007730321.1:0-16556 GCF_000696425.1 Galeopterus variegatus | reverse complement strand
GGCGGGACATCGGCGCCCTCCCAGCCCCCGCGCACCGGGACCGGGTGGAGGTTCCCGCCGGGCGCCCGTGCCACGCTGGCGAGGCCCCTCCCGCGGGGACCCCGGCGCTGCCGCTCGGGACCGGGGCCGGGGACCGGCTGCCCGCGAGTCTCGGAAGGCGTGGGGAGGGGAAGGACCTTGTCCTCGGAACTCGAAAGGAACGCGAGCTGGGGGGGACGGGTCAACAGGTGGAGGAGGTGCCAGGGCGGGTGTGGCGGGCGGGGGAACGAGAAGGCGAAGGGCAACGGGGACGGAGAGGCGCTGCGGGCTCCGACCCCCACCCACCCCGGTTTGCCTGAGCCGTGTCCCCCTCCCTGTGCGCTGGGACAAGGCGCTGCGACGCTGCCGGCGCAGGGGAGGTCGCGGCCCGGCAGCCGATGGCGAGGAAGAGGGGACCGCGCCGCACAGCGCCATTGCGCCCGAGCTCCCCGCGCGGAATGCGCGAAGCCCTGCGGTGCCAGCGCAAGGGGCGCCCCTCCTTTGGGAACGAAATGTGTGCCATGCCAGCCCTCCGCCCTGCCCTCTCCGTGCCACTGTGCTATTTGTGGTGATGGCGGCTAGGGCCCCGGAGGACCGGCTCCCGGAAGAAAAGGCAGTTTCGAACACGAATCTCCGCTTCATGCATGGGGAACTGGAGACCCTTTCAAAAACTAAAACTCACCCCTGTAGGGTAGCCCCGTGCCTGTGGCGAACTTTGCCCTGTTCTCTGACACCCACACGGCTTCCCACTTGCGCACCGGCAAGCCCAGCTTTTATTGCACATGCCAGCTAGCTGTAGCTAATGTTTGTGTTATGTTTCATGCTGGCAAAGTGATCCACACACATTGTATCCTGGTCATCTCGTAGGCTGGGCAGGCCACAGCATTATTTACTTGTGCAGCTAGTGGTCGTATGGTGCTAGATGTCATGGATATAGCAGCGGGGGGAGCTGACCAGTGGCTGCCCATGCTGAGCTCATGGCCTTTACCCTCCTGAGGCTGTCCAGGCTGAGAGATGTTCCCTGACATACCCCAGATCTAGGCTCTCAAGGACCCAGAGTCCAAGCACAGGAGTGGTGTTGGCTTCTTTTCCCAGATGCGCCATGGTGGTCTGCCATAAACCCAGTTCAACCCGGCATTTGGAAAGACCTGGCAAAAATTGAGCGTACAGAGACTCAAGAGAGTCGTGTACGTACATTCAGCAGACGTAGACACATGATATTCTTGGGTTCTTGGGGGTCCCAAGGTCTTAGGGAGAGGAAACTTGTATTTCATCCATAAGTCAAGAGACGTTATTTTTGAACAAATGCTCTCAGCCAGCCTCCGGCAGGCGTCCTGAGGGTAAAAGGGAGCTCGGGACTTTTCTCATGGGTGTGTTCTGGCCAGAAACAGTTCCTTATCTGCTGTCCCTGGGAAACGGTGGGTTTCTTTTGGGAAACCACTTTCAGAGGGCAGAGGTGAAGCAGCAGCCTTCCATTTGCCATGGAGACCTTGTCACACACCCAGCATGGGAGAAACTGTCACCAAGGGCACCCCCACCCAGCCCCCAGCTCCCGGGTATCTCTCCAGCCCTCTCCTTACCCCTGCGGTGTTGATGGAGCATGGGCAGCACAGGGCGCAGAGACGCTGCCTGTGCAGGAGCCGAGTAGGAATCTGTAAGTCTGGGGACAAACTGGTGCTCTTGAAAACTCCTCTGAGCACCACCTGAATTTCCTCTTTGGAGTCTTAGTAAATACCCGGAGCTTTTGGAGCATATGGTTCTAGTTCATGGCTTCTATTTATTTGGTGGTAATGCTGTCTCAGGTCCCTTTTCACATCTTCTAATCTCAAAGATGTTCTAAGAGGTAATTATTATTGTGCCCACATTACAATAAGGAAACTGAGGCACAAGAGGTCCCAAGCTGCAGCACCATGTCAGGCAGGCCAGTTGCAGGGCCTGGGATTGAGGCAGGTCTGTAAAGCCCATGCCTACACTGCTGAGCCACTCCTGCAGCCCAGCCCGAGCAGTAGAGGCCCTCCTGTGGCCTCAGGGAGAGAATCAGGGGCTGACACGGCAGAGGAGGGGCTGGGGGCTGACCTGAGGTAATGGGGTCTGCCACTCAGCACTAGGCAGTGGGTTAAGCCCCGAACGACACAAGCAGGTGATGCCAGTCACCCAACTGTTTGTTTCATCCCCCACCCCCACCAGGGTAAAGCTTCTCCCATGGGTCTGGGGGCCCAGGCCGAAGTCTGTTTACCCTGTAGCTTAGATAAGCCCATTTCCAGGAAGCATCCAAGGCCTCTGAGGGTCACTGGTTTGCCCTTTGCTGATCTGCAAAGCCTCCTGTCGAGGTGGAGTTTGTGCTTCTGGGGTGTCACTGGCCAGGGCAGTGGACTCTGTCTCCTGGAAGCATGCCCTCAGGTCAGGTAGTAGAGTTCCACCAGGCACGGACATGGAGTGAAAAAGGGAGAGCTCACAGACAGCAAGTAGGGAGCTGCTTGGTGGCCCAGGGTTGGACCTCAGTGAGGGCCACATGGGCATGTGCTTGGTGGCACTGTAGTACCAACAGCAAAATCTTATGGGTCCAGCTAGCAAAGTATCATCACATTAAGGCGTGGAACTCACAATGGTCCAGAATTCACAATAGTCCTACAAGAACCGTAAGCTGGGTTTACCCCATTTGACAGATGAGAAAACCAAGAGCCGGGAATGACAGCACTTGGCCAGGGTCTCCAAGAGAGAGCAAGAACAGTCTGCATGTCCAGATCTACTCAGCACCTGCCCAGGTTACCCCCAGGGGTCGGCTCTCTGGTGCAGAAGCTGTCTGCTGGCCTGATACCTCAGCCACTCTGGGAAGCCCAGGAGCATGCTGTTAAGGATCAGATTCCTTGGGGGTCAGTCCTGCCCCATGCTCCAGGGCTGGTAGCAGCATGTGCAGAAGCCTGTGGCAGGAGAGAGGGGCCAGGTTCAAGTGGAGAGAGAGTGGAATGGTACAAGATGGGCAGAGGTGGGCACTCCTTGCAGCCTGGTGGGGAGTTTGGCATTTGTTCTCAGGGCTGGAGGAGGCCTACCAGGAAGGGTTTTAAGCAGGGGTGTAGCTCCATCAGATTAGTAATGAACACTAAGTTAACCGATGGTTATTACAGAGGTGGTGGTGGTGGGCGAAGCTACATACTCACTTTAGCTCTGGAACCGTAGATACTCAACCCCTTTGATAACTAACCTCTCCCTGGCCAAAGTTTGCAGACTGGCTTTGCTATAGGCCCAGCAACGTGGGTCAGATGTCGGTTTCTGCCACTCTTGAGAAGGCCAACGCAGCACCCACAGTGTCGCGGCCTCTCCTCCCGTCCCCTCCCAAGAAACAGACGCCCTCCTCCTTGGCATGCACTGTTCCACCCCCATTGTGCTTAGGCTCCAGGGGATGGGCCATGGATGTCTTTTACCCAGCCCAGAGCACAGCGTTGGAGCTTCAGGACCAGTGTGATCCACTAGGTGCCACAGGAGTCTCTCTGCAAAGTGTAGGGTATAGATGGACGAGGTCCAGAAAGGATACTCCACTCTGTGTGGAGGTGGGCTCTGCAGTGATCTGGCCGGGCAGAAGCCTGACCACGAGCTGCACCGCTGTGGGTGGGCTAGAGTGGGGGAGCACAGAGCCGTGGCACGGTGTGCCAGCCCTTCAATGCACCACGCATGCAAGGAGACACGCACGTCCCTGCCTCTGCCTGGGACTCCCTCCTGCCATGTTCCATCCTGAGAGGAGTAGGCAGAGCCTGGGATCTGGAGTCCAACAGAGCTGGATTCCAATCCTTGCTCTAACTTTTATTCACTGTGCGACCTTGGGCAGGTCACTCCTACCTGTGCCTCATCTATGAAGAGGGGCAGTGATGCCCACCTGATGGTCCCAGAGAGAGGATGAGGAGGAGGCGTGCCGGAAGTGCAGGGCAGGGACTGACAGTGGGTCGTGTTCGGGACATGGTGACCACCAGCTTGCGGGCTCTACCCAGGGTTGCCTTCTCCAGGGTGCCTGCTTGGCTGTGGTCCAGTTCGGTGCCATCTTCACCAGGCCCATTTCCCTGTCCTGTCTCCCCACTCAGAACAGCTGACGTCTGGCCCTCACACCTCACAGACACCACCCAGGTGCCTGTTTGTGGCTCCCCGGTGTGATCCTCTGTCCCTGTTATCTGCCTTTTACGGAAGAGTCCTGCCAGCCAGTCGAGGCAGTTTGGACTGGAGCCCAGAAGAGCCTGCAGCCCCCTGGGGCCCTGAGAGCCCTCGCCAGGAACCCCGAGGCTCCATGCAAGGGCTGAGCGAATGGAGGGCCATCCTATCAGCATCTCAGGCCTTGGCTAAAATGAGGAATTGGACTGTGGTCCCCAGTCCCCTGGAAGAAACAGACCATGTTTGATAAAGTTTTCCTGGTCTTCAGCAAAGTGGAGAAAAAAGAAAATTGTGGAGAGTTTTCTACAAAGCTTCATCTAATTGACTTAAAGAAATATCCTTTTTCTTCCCAAGATCGTGTCCTTTACATCCTTTTGTTGTTGTTGAAAACGTTTCTTAGTGAAAATTTCTTAGATGAAGCGCTGGTAATGGTTGATAGGGCTTGGTTCATTTTGACTTGGCAAAACCCAGACGTTGGTAAGTCAGTCCCCAGAGATGTTTAAAATCGTACTGGTCTGTGAAAGCCCATGGCCCTGGAACCCCCGGCCCCGATGAGCTCTATTTACTGATAAACACACAGCACGTTGCAAAGGCCTGGTGACATTTTTCCAGTCCTTCTGTGCCCAGCTCTCTCCTCGAGTGTTATTTGTGATGTTTTTTTCAAGTCAGCACGTTGGCTTGTGTTGAGACATGCAGCGTGGAATATAGATTCCATGTGAAGGCCTGATTTTGATCTTTGACATGAGCGAGGAAGCCGGGTGTGCACAGCTGCCTCAGGAGCCCGTGGGAGTTCCGCCTACGCGGGGCCCTGGCTCACACGCCATTGGGCACCCTCCTGGGGCCCGCCCTGGGAAGAGCATTCCTCGCCTGGGAGCCTTGTGGTGTGCAGAGGAGGGCATTGGCTGAGGCAGGAGGGAGGCTTAATTCCACATGGGGTGTGCATGCAATCAGCCTTGCTCTGGAAGGTGACAGTGGCACAGGGCGGGAGGAGGACATGGGCCAGGCACCCTGGCAGGTGGGGTGCTTGGATGGCCACTGGGGAAGACAGATGGGGGGCTGTAACCCCATCATTTCACTTCTCTAGGTGGAAGCATTAGCATCTTGACAAGTATTAGTGCTGAGTTAAAATTTAAAGACAAAACCAAAAGGTCATCTAGTGAGCAAAGGTGTTGCCAAGGACTGAGCAGACACTTTCCAGACATGACCCTGGCTCACTGCCCAGCGACCCCAGTGCTGACTTCCTCTCAAGAGCAACATGGGCTCCAGGGTCCTACAGAGTTACCAGAATGCTTTCTCAGCAGCTCTTTGTCCCCTGACTTCTTGGGACCTCAGGGTGTGCTGCAGGCTGGGCTGGTAAACCACCTACCTGGCCTAACTGCTGTCCACTCAGGGGCGTGTCCTCTGGATGCCCCCCAGATGCCCCATGGCCTCACCACCCCGCTGGCTAGGAGCCTGCCCTAGCTGCTCCCTAGTGCCCAGGGCCAACCTCAGGCTCCTGCTGACATTCTTCTCCCTGGGTCTATGTGCTGCCTGCTTCCCTCATCAGACAGGTGGGTCTTGGGCAGAGGGACTCTGCCTTCCCTGCAATTGTGGCCTCAGCACCTAGTAAGCTCATAGGGAAGGTTACAGAACTGACCTATTATCCCTCCTGCTGCAAAACTCCACCAGCCCCACCACCCTACCTTGGAGCGAGAGTCAGCCTGGACCCAGGCAGGCAAGGGTGTGGCTGCAAAAGGCTGGGACGGGCACCTGGAGGGCCTTGAAGTGTGAGCTAAGGAGCTGGGACTTTGTCCTGCAGACAGTGAGGAGCCAAGAAAGATGCTTGAGCAGGGCGGGCTCAGATGCAAGGGACTTTCCTGCCCAGAGCTGGAGCAAGGAGCGGATGGTGTCCTGAGACGTGCAGCTCCATGAGGAACAATGAGACTGCTCCCAAGATGGCCAGGGTTGAAAGTGGTCTTGCCCTAATCTAAAGGCAGTAGTTTGAGTGGAAATTAAAAAGCTCCCCTTGTGTGGCACGACGTTCTTCCTGGAGTATTTCTGAGACAAGCACGTGCAGGCAAGGCCAGGTGAAAACTGATAGAACGCAATGGGGTGCTGCTCACCGGGGCTCGTTGACAAGTGACTTGGGTTATTATTTAAATTCTAAACTCTTTTGCATTCCTGTAGTATGTGGTCCTCCCTCTGTGGAACACCTTCAGGTATACCTGTGCCTGGCCACCAAGCAGGTGCTGTCCCTTCGATGATTGTTTGAAATGTTGTCTATAATCTTGTTGGGTAATTACAGTCTATGAAGTCTGTGCAGGTAGGCGTCTGCTGTTTTGTCTGCTGGTTCTTACTCATGGTGCCTCGTTTCCTCTCATCCTTAGGTATCTGAGGACCCTTGAAAGAGTATTTTCTGGGTTTCCAGGAGGCTAAGGATGAAGGTTCCTTCCAACAAGGATTTGTATGGCTGACCCTTGAACAACACAGGGGTTAGGGGCTCTGACCCTCCATGCAGTCAAAAATCCACGTAAACCATTAAGTACTTAAGTATTTGGTCCGGTCCTGCCTATAGTGGACCCACACGGTTCGAGCCCGTGTTGTTCAGGGTTTGCTGTATTTGCCTCTACAGCTATCAGCCCCGACTGCCGAAGCCAAGGGCGCAGCTCCAAGTGCCCCGGGCCACCCAGGTGGTAAGAATCAGGGCTCCCCATGGGCAGCGGCCACAGTTGTTTATGCCTGAGTCTGCTTTCCTCCCTTTCCTTTTCCCTCCGCACCCTTAATGCTTCCTTCTAGATCAGTAGGGGAAGTTGGGGGGCCCCAGTTACCTCTGCTTCACTCTTGTCCGAGGGCGAGGCCTTTTGGGCCCAGCCTAAATGGGGGAGAATCCCCTATTAGACTCCCCACACCTCGACTTCTGTCTACTCACCTCACCCACCAAGGTCAAAGCCCAACTTCACTAGACTGGCAAATGCTCTCAGGGCAAAAGTGGCTCCAGTGTCCCTCTCTAGGTGCCTGCTTTCCCGCCAGAACTTATCCTGGAGGTTCTCTACTATGTTGGCCACTCTTTGATGCTTTAATGTGATTTAAAAAAAAATTTTTTTTTTTTTTTGTCTTTTTCATGACCGGTAAGGGGATCGCAACCCTTGGTGCAGTGTCACCCGCACTGTGCTCAGCCAGTGAGCTCACCGGCCATTCCTATATAGGATCCGAACCTGCGGCGGGAGAGTCGCTGCGCTCCCAGAGCCACACTCTCCCGAGTGCGCCACGGGATTGGCCCTAAAATTATTTTTTTTATCCAAAATCTTTGCTTGTTTCTAGAGGGAGAGTTGGTCCAAATAGCCAAGTTACAGGACGTGGACGCTGGGCCCGTCATTTCCATCGCGGGTGGCATTTATTGTCCCTCGTCCAGACACTAATCAGCTTGAGGACTGTCCTATCCTTGTGCCCTGTCTGTCCACACCTCACCTAGCATGGGGAAGTGGCCACTCATCAGGGATTCTTGAGTACGTTAGTAAAGGGTGCCGATGATCCAAAGGACAGTGGGTCCCTGCTCCCCTTCCTGGGCAGAGGGTCAGTGCCTGGAGCTCCCTCGTGGCTTGGCTGCCTGCAGAGGTGGGTGAGGAAATGCCCACTGTGCATAGGGCACTTTGCACCCAGCCCTGCCTATCCCCCAGCAGCCCAGCTATGGAAATTGAGGCTGAGAGGCTGAGCCATCAGCCCAAGCCATGGCCTGGTGTGTGGATGGCCTGGCTCATGTGTCCTTGCTTTTACCACTGTGCCCGCGGCTCCCTCCCAGGCCCTGTGACCTTGGACATCCACGGAGTCCTGCGTCCGTTCCCAACCGTAAAATGAGAGTCTAGGCTGGCTGATCTCAAAGTCCCCTGCCAGCTCGGGATTCTGCGCTGTGCTCGGGCTGTGACTGTGACATGCCCCAGAAGGGAGCTGCCAGCGTGCATGAGGGAGGTGTTTTTCCTGAGCCGTGGGGGGTCAGGGGGTGGGGAAGCAGACACATGACTATCCCTGGCTGAGCACTTGTCTCGTGCTCTGTGCTTTGGAAATGCTTTCAGGACCAGCCCCAGGCTTGAAAACAGCGTCCTGGGGAAATCAGCTCCTTTTCTCCCCCGGAACCTCCAGGCTGAGGCAGGTCAGCTGAAAGTCACACACCCCTGCCTTCCGCAAACTCGCAGCTGACAGGCTGTTCTCCTCCCATCCCAACGCTGTTGCTGTCGCTGTCCCGGGGAGGCTGTTCCCACCCTCGGGGCCCACTCACTGCTCCACTCACTCTGGGGTTCACACCCCTTGTCCCACCTACTGCTGTGGTTTGACAATGTGCTCTGGCTTCTTGCTTGTGGGAAACCAGCAGAGGTGATAGATCCTGCTGATGAGATGGAGAAAGTGACCGATGGGGCATGCTTTGGAAAATTAGCAAAATAGCGGGACCCACTGCTGGCTCCCCCTTGTGTTCTTGATCCCTTGTGCCAGGATGGGGCACCCTGGGGCTTAGGGAGGTGAAGGTCAGACCTGGGCCTTCTCGCTCAATCACTTCTGCCCCCTTTGGGAGGGAGCCCAAGAAGTCGTCTGGGCAGGGACCTCCTGGCAGGACCTGAGGCCCTGGACTGGGCGGTTCCTTGGGGATAGGACTCCATGGGATCCTCTCTGGGTCCTCAGGGCTAGGCAAAGGTGCTAAAAGAATGACTTGGGCAGCTGAGAGAGGCTCTCTCTCCCCTTCACCCATTTCGTCCTGAGAGTCTGAGCTCTAGTCCCAGCTCTGCTGGGTGACTTTGGCTAATTGCCTGCACCTGCTTTTCAAGGGGAGAAGAGACCACCCTTGGAGGGTCACTGTGAGGGTCAGAGGTAATGAAGGTCGACAAGGCCCAGGTCCACAAGCTGCAGGCCCTGCCTTTCCCCCCTCTGTGTCCCCCCAGCCCTTTCACTTCCCACTCGCCTTATCCCGCCACCTTCCAGGCTTTGTGCACCTGCACTGCCTTCCCCTGGCCACATCCCTGCACAGCTGGCGGCTGGCAGGTCTGGGCACAGCCCCTTGGCCTGATACCTGGGGCCGGCCATGTCACATCCTCACCTCTCTCTCCAGCCTCTCCACTTCCGTTCCCCTGCTTCCTACTTGCCTTTCCTTCTGCAGCGCATCTCCTTTAAGGATTAACTTCAGGCACCGCCTCCTCCAAGAAGTCCTTCCTGATGTCCTGTCCCCCGACTGTGTTCCTCTCTGTGCTCTCTTGATCCCAGTGCCTCCCTCTGATTTCACTGTATTGTATTTGTCTGATTACTAGTCTGTCCTCCTCATTAGACTGGAAGCTTCTGAGGAATCGGGATCTCATCTGAGATTAACAACAGGAATGATGGAAGAAAAAATCACCATTTCGTGGGCTGGCTGCTCAGCTCATTTGGGAGAGCTTGGTGGTGATAACCAAGGTCAAGGGTTTGGGTCCCCATACCAGCCAGCTTCAAAAAAAAAAAGGCAGTAGAATGCACATGTGAAAAATCACCATTTTACAACCATTGTAATAATAATCAACTCAGGCAAGAGTCATCCAGGGATGCTAAAATTTGTGGGTGACAGCCAGAGTCACAGGATGTTTACAAAGTCGCAATGTATTTCCCCACAAGATTCTTATTAATAACAAAAGGAAACACAGTAACTTTTCAGTGAAGTCTGGCAGATTCTGCCTCCATCAAGTGGTCACCAGGAACTGGACGCTTCATCGCTCACCTCCTGATATGATGCACTGAGACGGCCTCTTTTGGGGTCTTTCTGACAATCACAGGTAATCTGGATCTCATCCCGAGGGACATTCAACAAAATAACGGGTCTGTACTCTTCAAACATGTCAATGTCATGAAAGCACATGCACACAGGCTGAGGAGCTGTTCCAGATTAAAGGAGACTAGAGACGCATGACAATGGAGCATCATTAGGATTTTTTTTTTTTTTTTTTGGTATTTTACATCCTACATGTTCGGATTAAACAATGCCCAACTATTTTGTGCAGAAAATTTTCTCTAGTGATTACTTTTATTTATACTGCAATATTACTATACAGTGAAGTAGATCAAATATGCACTCTAATTTTGCTGTTTTATTATACATATAATACATACTATATTTAAATAAACTATTTTTAACATAGTAATTTTTATTGTGGCAAAATTTACATACCATATAAAATGTACCGTTTTTAAGTCTATAGTTCAGTGGCATTGAGTCCACTCACACCTGCTGTGCAGACTTCACCACCTCTACCTGCAGAACTTTTTCATCTTTCCAAACTGAAACTCTATACCCATTAAAAAACTCCCCATTCCTCATTTAGGACTTTTACTATAAAAGAGATTTCTGGAACATTTGGCAAAATCAGGGTGAGGTCTGTAGTTAGGTAATAATGTTAACTTCCTGATTGTGAACACTGTACCGTGGCTATGTAAGACAGTGATTCTCAGACACTTTGGTTTCATGACTCTTTTACACTCTTAAACTGTATTGAGAAGCCCAAAGGGTTTGTTTATTGGGCTCTCCTTGTCGAGATTTACATTATTAGAAATTGAAACTGAGGAAAACTTTATTAATTCATATAAAAATAGGCCATTCATATGTTAAGATAAATAACATTTTTATAAAAATGATTCTATTTTTCAAAGTGAAAAAATTTTAAAACATTTTTGCAAATGTCTCTAATGTAGAAGGAAAAAATTTTAAAACATTTTTGCAAATGTGCCTGATGTAGAAGGAAGTTGGATTCTCACATCTGCCTCTGCTTTCAGGCTGCTGCGATGTGTTGTTTTGTTGACGTCTATGAAAAATATCGAGCTTCATGCTCACAGTAGGTGGAAGACAGGGAGATTTTAATAGTGGGTTCAGGTCATTGTGGGAATTCTTTGATAATGCCCCAAAATTCAGCAGGTGGATGTTTCTTTTTTAACACAACGTCTTTTTTGCAGTATAACTCATATGCCATACAGGTCACCTTTTTACAGGGCACAAGTCAGTGGTGCTTCATGTACTCACAGCTGTGCAACCCTCGCCACGGTCTATTCTCCCCTGGGGTCTTGGGAGCACATTCAAAGAGAGTGTGCCCAGGCCAAGGTTAAATCGGGACAGCACCTCCCCCCCACACCCCCCACCGTATGGGAAGAGGCCTTGGAAGGAGAGATGCCACATGGCCATCCCCACACTAGGATGGGGACAGGGAGGAGCTGGCCGTGCAGAGGGGGAGGTGGAGCCCAAGGCTTCTTGACGGACTCATGGTCCTTGCTGAGAAGCAAGGGTGTTCTGTGGCCCGTCCTCACGTGCACAGGAGGAGTCACAGTCACCATGGGATACAGACGAGAAGCCGAAGCTCAGCAGAGCCCAAATTTGGAATGCAGGTTTTTTGGCTGAGGGTGGACATCCCAGGCCTCCATGGAGGGGTGGAAGGCTCCAGAAGAGTTGTTTTGCATTTTCTTTCCAGCTTCCCACAGACTGGTGGGAGCTGAGTCCTTCTCACTTTCCGCCCGAGACCCCGTGGGAAGAGGTGTTCTGGCAGCTCTGCCTGCAGCAGTGCAAAGCAGGTGCCCTGCACCGTGCCGTACTGCCAACTTCGTGCCCATGAGGACAAGGACATGAAGGCTCTGGACAAGTATCGGTGACATACTGCTAAGTGACACAAGAGAGAGGCTGTCTGAGGTTCCTGTGGCTGCTGTAACAAATTACCACATTAATTAGTAGCTTAAACGATCTGGTTTTATTCTCTTATAGTTCTGGAGGTCAGAGTCTCAAATGGGTTTCCTGGGCTAACGTCAAGAGTTGGTGGGGCTGGTTCCTTCTGGAAACACTAGGGGAGAATCTGTGTCCTTGATTTTCCAGCTTCTGGAAGTCTCCTGCTATCCTTGGCTTGTGTCCCCTTCTCCACCTTCAAAGCCAGCTGCGAGGCATCTTCAGACCTTTATGGGAGCTGAGTCCTTCTCACTTTCCGCCCGAGACCCCGTGGGAAGAGGTGTTCTGGCAGCTCTGCCTGCAGCAGTGCAAAGCAGGTGCCCTGGCACCGTGCCGTACTGCCAACTTCGTGCCCATGAGGACGAGGACATGAAGGCTCTGGACAAGCATCGGTGACATACTGCTAAGTGACACAGAGAGAGGCTGTCTGAGGTTCCTGTGGCTGCTGTAACAAATTACCACATTAATTAGTAGCTTAAACGATCTGTTTTTATTCTCTTATAGTTCTGGAGGTCAGAGTCTCAAATGGGTTTCCTGGGCTAACGTCAGGAGTTGGTGGGGCTGGTTCCTTCTGGAAACACTAGGGGAGAATCTGTGTCCTTGATTTTCCAGCTTCTGGAGGTCTCCTGCCATCCTTGGCTTGTGTCCCCTTCTCCACCTTCAAAGCCAGCTGCGAGGCATCTTCAGACCTTTCCCTGACTCTGACCCCTTCTTCCTCTCATAAGGACCCTTGCGATGACATTAGACCCACTGAGGTAATCTAGGATGATCTCCCATCTCACGACTCTTAATCACATCTGCAAAGTCCTTTGCCGTGTAAGGTGAAGACATTTTTGCCGATTCTGGGGATTGGGATGTGAAGATCTTGGGGGGCCATCATTCTGCCGACCACAACAGTCAAGAGTGTGGCCACCACAGCAGACTGGCTGTGCCATTTGCTTCCTGTGGGGCCCTGGGCAAGTCATTTCATGGCTCGGTGCCTCAGTTTCCCCAACTGGCTGTGGAAAGATCAGGGAGGTCCTCGGGGCAGGGCCTGGCACTCGCTAAGTGGGGATTGGAGGTTTGTGTTTGTGTGGCCAGGAAACTGTCAATGTGTTGAGTGACATGTTTTCCAAGACCACCAGGATGTTGGGCTTCACTGGCCGTGGGCCTGGGGCTGCTCTGCTGTGGCTCCTGAATGGTAAGTGTAGCCCCAGAGGGGAAGCCAGTCTGCGCCTGGGGCCGGACAGTTGCCACCTTCTCCTGGGGGCAGCACCACAGCAGCAAGCCCTGGGGAGATGTCCTAGTCCACCCAGCCATTGTGCAGATGGAGGCCCGGGGAGGCTGAGCCAACTGGAAGGGGCCCAGCTGCCTCCTGGCCCCTTCCCCCTGGGCCCCTTCGCCTGTCCTTTGCCCCCTGGGCCCCTCCCCCTGGCCTCTGCCCCCTGGCCCTTGCCTCCAGCCCCTGCCCCTGGCTCCTGCCCCCTGGCCCCTGGCCCGTGGCCCTTGTCCCAGGCTTGCTGCTGTTTCCACAACACCTACTGCAAATGCTGGTGCAGGTGGTGGTGGTGATGTTTCTGGAACTGCCCCTGCTCCTGGCCCATGTAACTGAGGAGCAACTGACTGTGCAGACCAGCCGTCCATCCATCCATCCATCCATCCCTTTCCTAAGCTCAGCATTGATCGCTCCCACATTCGGAAAACAAGGGATAGGGCAAGGGAAGGAGGCCGGGAGGTGGCCTGAGCCCTCCACGGCCACAGCCAACAGCTGGGAAGGGTTTCTTGGAATCCACTGGTTTACAGGAAGGAGGACTTGAGTTTCCATCAGTGTGTGTCCTCCCACGTCACTGGAAAGCTGCAGGCAACTGAATGTACACTCGCTGGATGCGGAGCCGTGCAGAGAAGAGAGAACTGCACTTTCTCCCACCCTGCAGCCTCAAAGCCTCCATTTTTCTGTTAACGCATAATGCAGGGGGCATTTATTTCAAAACAATAAAAAGAATACTGGCCTCAGCTGGCTGTGTGGCCTTGAGCAACGTGTCCTTCTCCCTCTCCTCAGGGTGGACACAGCCAGCCCCCAGCCTCGGGGATGGCCACCATGGGGGTTCATCCCCGTGCCCCACCCCGGGAGCCGCCTGGGAAGCTGGAGCTGCACGGGAGTGAGGAAAGCCCGCTGCCGGGCCCGGCTCTGGCTGGTGCTGTTGCTGCCGCAGGGGAGAGCTGGCGGCTTCCCGGACCATGGCGCTACCTCCCAGCAGGCAGGAGGCACGGGTGGGGGAGGCAGAACCACTCCTGGCAGTGCGGGAGCCCAGGGACTGCCCTGACTCTCAGCTCAGGGCTCCACCTGCTACCTTGGGCATGTGTGTGAGTGCATATGCATGCGCCTGCGTGTGTGTACATGTGTGTGCGTGTGCAAGTGAGCGTGTGTGCGCGTCTCTGTGCAGACATATGGGTTTGCCTCTGTGCGTGCTCCTGTCTGTGTGCACACATGCAGATGTCTGTGTGTGTGTTCATGTCTGTGTACAGATGGTCCCTGACTCGTAATGGTTCAAATTATGATTTTCAACTTTATGGGATGGACGGCTAGTTCAGCTGGTTAGAGCAAGTTGTTGATAACACCAAGGTCCAGGGTTTGATCCCTGTACCAGCCAGCTGCCAAAAAAACCAACAAGCAGCTTTACAATCGATGGTGTGAAAGCGATGCGTGTTCAGTGGAACCCACGCTTCCAGTGCCTGCACGACCTCTGTGTTTCTCACCTCCAGTGCAGTAGTCAATAAACTGCATGAGATCTTCCACACTTTACTGCAAAGTAGGCCTCGTGTTAGATGCTTTTGCCCCACTGTGAGCTAACGTAAGTGTTCTGAGCCATGTAAGGTAGGCTGGGCTAAGCTGTGATGCTCGGTGGATCAGATGTATTACATGCATTTTCAACTTACAATATTGTCAACTTATGACAGGTTTATCAGGGCATAACCTCATTGTAAGTCGAGGAGCATCTGTGTGTGTGTGTGTGTGTGAGTGTGTGTGCACGTGAGATTTTTGTCCACTCCCTCGGGCGAAGGTTTATCAGGGCATAACCTCATTGTAAGTCGAGGAGCATCTGTGTGTGTGTGTGTGTGTGTGTGTGAGTGTGTGTGCACGTGAGATTTTTGTCCACTCCCTCGGGCGATCACGAGCAGTGGAGGCGATGCAGACAGCTGGAGAGGAGCTGCGTCTGGGCCTGGGGGGCACATGTACTGACCCACCGTCTGCTCAGAACCAGGAAGGCCTGGAGCTCAGCAAAGCCACGGCCAGCGGCCAGGATGCCCCCAGGACCTCACAGCCAGTGCCTTTGACCTTCTCTGCTGCTTATCTCCCCACTTCTCCCACTCCAGGGCATCTTGCCTGTGTGTTTTGGTTTCAGGACCAGTCAGAAAGCGAGCGGACTGTGCTTGTAGAAGCTGCGTCTTCCAGCCAGCGGGCCCCCCATGGAAGTGCCCCGCCTGCGAGGGTGCTGGTGTGGCCCCCACCAGGCTCTGTGGCCCTCCCGCCGATCAGCCCGGGGTCCAGTGGGGACTTCTTTTTAAGGCTCGACAGGGATTCGAGCAGCCATCCACTTCCCTACGTTGCTTCATTGGGGAACAAACACAGGATTGTAATGGCTTGTGGGAAAGGGGCGCAAAGAATTCATTTTTTCCTTTCCTGACCTGAGCCCTGTCACCAGGCCTGTGGGGCTGCCTGAGAATTTGCAAGCGGCTTCTGGGCAGAGACTGGGGCACACGGTGTGGGTGACTGTCCCCACAGTGTCCATCCCGTCCCACGTCCCTATGTTCAGTCCACAGCACGTTTGGGACACTCTGGCCTCTCCTCTTACCCACCTGCCGGCTCTCCCTCGCCGGCTCCACAGGCCCCCCAGGAGTGTCCAAGCTGCAAACCCAGGGATGTCTTCAACAGCCCCTCTGCCCTCCACAGCTGTCACCACCTCCTGAGAGCGTCCTTCTCAGCCCTTCTGCCACTCCCACCTCCATCACCTCCTCCCAGCCCAGCCCCCACCGCTCCCCACGCAGCCCCTCCCGCCCCTCTCTAAAAGCACCTCTGACCCCATGGCTCTGCTGCCCGAAATGTTCTGGAGCCTGCACACAGCCACAGGATGAAGTCTCACGTCCTCACAGGCCTCCCTGGCGGCCACCGGGGAGCCCACGGTGCTTCAGGTGCAGGCCCGGCCGAGGTCACCCAGCGAGGCTCTGCCCCACCGCTCCCGCCTCTGCCAGCTCCTGTGCCCCAACAGGGCTCATCCCAGTGACCCCAGACTTTCTGGGGTGTTTTTGTCATTGTTCGTACTCACAGTTTCCAGCCCCAGAGAGTAACAGGATTCAGTTTTCCAGACTCCACCGGCCAGCGTCGAGAGGACATTGTGAACTCAGCTGAGAGTTGCCCAATGCCACCCGGGAGGAAGGGAAAGAAGTGACGGTCAAGGGTGGGTGTTGTCCAGGCAGTCCTCAGTGGGGACGCAGAGGGGACCCGTCCCTGGCCCTGAGCCTGAGGAGTGCCAGGCCTGTGGTGAGCACAGGGCGTGTCGCCCAGGGAGCTGGGGCCGGGGGTCAGGAAAGCTCTGTCCCAGGCGGGGGCGGGGGGTGACATGCAGAAGGCATGTGGGACACAGGGAGCAGAGGCCTGGGGCTCCAGGTCAGGGAGCCAGCGGGAAGGGTGAGCCAGCCAGGCCAGGTTCCAGGGAGGGGGCGTCGACCTTGT
>NW_007730320.1:198193-198920 GCF_000696425.1 Galeopterus variegatus | reverse complement strand
AGAAAGGCATAAAGCATACTGGCCAACGTCCAGTTCACATCGGTTAATAGCCAAGAGCCAGCTTACAGACACGGTGTCACCTCAGTTGACTGAAAAACATGACACGGAGCACTGTCATTGGCAGAAACCCCAGCTACCTCGGCACTTCATACCCTTGTACTGAAAGCTGCTCTGTTACTAGCCTTCGGTAGTGAATAGTAGCTTCAGTTCTCTGCAGTTTGGGGGCTGGTGTACATTTCTTCCCGTGCCTCCATTCTTACTCAGCGAGGCTGTTTACTTACTCTTAGGGTCCTATTCCCTGACAACTGCCATTAACTGTTCAGAAAAACCAGTTAATGGAACTGCTGATTCACTGGTGTAAAGAATACAGAACTTGCCTTCTCTGCCATTTCCTCATCAGACAGCTTACGAGAAAAAAGTTTAATTTTATTCTTTCCTCCTCAACTCCTTGAGCCATCCCATGGCTCCTCAGAGAGCCCAGTAAATGGATTTACATGTACAGATGTTACAGGCCTCTGCCATTAATGTTTTTTTTTTTTACATGCTTCTAAGCTCGAAGAAGCAGAAGGCTTTTATTTCAAAAAGATAAGAACAGTACTTGCCAGTAGCACGTTGCATGGAATTAAGATGTATTGTCTAACTGTAGTGCCTCGGTGAATTTTGATCACTGGCCTTAGGGAGTAAGGGTTATCATTGCTTAGGCCTCTTTTTTTTTTTTTTTTTTTTG
>NW_007730320.1:160872-193736 GCF_000696425.1 Galeopterus variegatus | reverse complement strand
TAGGGAACACATAGCAGCCTATCCCCCAGGGCTTCCCAGTGGGGCAGTCAGGCCTGGGTCCTCTCCTGTAAACATTAGCTGAGGACCCATGAATGAGATGCACAAGTCACTTTGCCAGTCTGTGAGCCCCTTTCCCTCCCAGACACCAGGCCTGGAACATCCAGGAGATATCCAGCCTTTATTGTCCATCCAGCTCATTGGAATCCCCTTTTTTTTTTTTTTTTTTCTTTTTTGCTTCTTTTAACTTTCAGGTAGTTCTTGTACAGGTGGGTAGAGGGTTAGCAGAGTGAAATGGAGAGGAACTTGAGCACTTACCTCTCCACCCACTGTAGCTAAGAAGATCTTCCCTGTTCTGCCCTGTTTCTTGTTCTCATATTTGATGGAAAAGGGGGATGGAAGTGAAGAGCTTGGCTTAGTGCAGTCTTTGACTAGCTTCTACATCCATTGCATTCATTTCCAAAGCTAATTCCCAGTGGCATAGTTCCTGTCAAAGTTGTGAGACTCTAGCTACCTTTTTTCCCCTGCCTTGACTCATTGCCAGTCATTTCTAATAAAGATGTTTATTAGGCTGTTAAGAGATTTGATAAAACTAGCTGGATAATTAGGTAAATGATTGAGAAATCTGAACAGCATTCCTGCTACATATGTTATTCTAAATTGCTGCAGTTTGTTTAGATTGCACAGAATACTCTCTTCCTCTCTAAGAGCCAGTCTATACATAAGAGAAAATAAGGCCACCCAGGAAAAAACCCATGCCTGTATTCTCTGTCCCTCCTGCCCACTGCGAGTATCTTCACCCCCGTGAAGTGTGTGCTAAGGCTCATGAAGCGCATGTGACCCACAGAAGACCACCAGTGAAAAGGAAGCCATTCATAGCCAGTGTCTCTTTGGAAATCAGGAAAACCTAAAGGAAGAGTGCTTTTCTGAAAGACATCCCAGCACTTGACACTTATCTGCTTTTTCTCTTTTAGTATGAGCGAAAGCCAAATGATTAGCCTACCTGTTGTTAAAGTATTCATAAGAAGAGGCTTTGAGAACTAAGACACGAGGGATACCTTACTCTGATTTTCTTTTCCTCCTTAGGTCCAGAGGGGGCAAACCTCTTTATTTACCACCTTCCACAGGAGTTTGGAGACCAGGACATTCTGCAGATGTTCATGCCTTTTGGAAATGTTATCTCTGCTAAAGTCTTCATTGACAAACAGACCAATCTGAGCAAGTGCTTTGGTATGCAAAAGAAACCAAGCTAGAATGTTGCAGTAGGTTCCCAAGTGAGGAATCATGGGAAGGAAAATGTGAATGACAAATATTTTCAGAGTCAGGATAGAGTCTTGTGTGGTGGTGGTTCGTGATTTTCTGCATGTATGTAAGCAGATTTGGACAAAGTTGTTTAATCAAAAACAGGGGAAGGGGCTATATAAAAAGGAAGGAGCTGGAAAATTAAACTAAATGCCCATACATTAGGGTAATGTTCTGTACTGTACTATTAAAGTGTCTTACTACATATATTTAATAATCTTTCATTGTAGAGCAATAGCTGTTTCTTCAAGCCTCATAGATTGAACCATGAACTTTTATCAGATGGAAATATACAGTTAACACATTGTAATTTTGGCTGTCCTGATACAGAATAGTGTTGTAGACACTTTGCCACTAATTTCTTACCCCCTCCAGGTTTAATATGACTCAGACATTTTAATATGCTGTGGGTAACACATTGTATGGGGGCTTGTATTAGTCCCTTTCTGTTACTTATTAGAACAAAATACCCGGAACTGGGTAATTTATAAAGAAAACAAAATTTATTGCTTACAGGTTTGGAGGCTGGGAAGTCCAAAGTCCCAGGAAGCACATCTGATAAGGGTCTTCTTTGGTGGTGGCTTTACAGCAATGCAGGGGTCTCACATGGCAGAAAATGGTGGAGCAGAGAGAGACTCTCACATGCTGTGCTTTTAAAGCTCTTAGAACCACACCCATGACCACCCTTATTAATCCATTCAGTAGAGCATGGTCCTACAATCTAATCACTTCTTCAAGGCCCCACCTTTCAATTATAATAGGATTTCCCACCCTCTTAACAATCACAGTGGGGATCAAGTTAGGGGATACCATCCATATCTGGGCTTATCATTCAAGCATCTTGATACACACACACACACACACTCTCTCTCTCTCTCTCTCTCTCTCTCTCTCACTCACTCACTCACTCACGCACTCACAAATATACATACATTCACCAGCGGGGATGCCATCAGGCTGCCACCAGATTGCAGCACACCTGACAGGATGGGCGGTTAATGCAGTGTCTCAGGATTGGGTAGAACACTGCATTGTGATGGGATTCAAGGGCTGGAATCTGGGATTCTAAGATTGGCAGGGACTGTGTGAATGGCTATAGAGCACAGGAGTGTGCAAGTATTATCAGAACAGTGGAAAACCCAGCTCCTCAGTGCACCAGCTCATCCTGCCAACCTTCCTCAAGTAGCCTGGACTCTGCCTTCTGTGGCTTTTTCTGCTCTGCAATAGAGTAAGGAAAGCCTACTGCATGCACTGATGTCTTATACCAGGAGGTGTTTTATTTTGCAAACCCTTTTGCCCCCCAAAGTAGTTTAGAGACCAGGCAGGATGTTCCGAGTATATGTTACTTGCTCGCAAGCACTGGCCCAGTGTGAGGTAGAACATTTGCTTTAATCGCTCCTGCAATTTACTAATGCATGGTGGGTAGTAAGTAACAGCATAAAACAAAATAAAGTAATAGATGTGGGCCAAAGGAAACACACAGAATTGTGTGTTATAAAGAAAAATATCAAAGGTAGGGTGGTTCTCAAACAGCCAAAAACTCAAACTTTCTATTTGGCTGACTGGTAATCAGTAACCAGTCCAAGGACAATGTTTTGGCTTCTAAAACTGTGTTATCATAGTGTTTTTCTAATTTCTCTGCTCTCACCCAGGAAGGTCTGCAGTCTCTGTTGTTAGGGGAATTAGTATGTCAGCCATTTAAAGTCACCGTTTTTACCCTAGTGGAAAGGTTGTCAGCCTGAACCCATTACACCATCGCTGTCGCTGTGGCGACTACATAAACCCCCTTGTAATGGTTCATGAGAGGGTGAAATGGAAATTAAATTGTTATATAGAGTATGTGTGTGTATTTGAGTGTGAGCTTACCTTCGGGAGGCTTCCCTGCCCAAGGTTTTAAGGCAGACTTTTATATTTGTCATAGCTAAACAATGTTCTAGGCTCATTTGCAGACTGGAAAGGGATTGTGCTTTGTGGTTTGACTTGAGAAAATATTTACTGCCCCGAAAGATTATATCAGCCCACAAACTACTTGACCAATGTGTTCATAATGATATAAGCTATAGCTATGTGTATCAGCAATTATTTTGCATTATGGACTGCTTTTAATTTTTACTGAAAGCCTTAGCATCCCGGGTTTTTCACCAAGCCACCTAATTTTTCAGGGCCCCGGTTTGCTGGATTGCTAGTCATGAGGTGGTACCTTGCTGTTTCACTGGTACTTCCTGGCCCTGTTTCTTTATCCTCCTCACCCTTAACCCATTTCCATTCTTTAATCATCTTGCTGTGTTTGGATAAAGACCAAGAGGGAAAGGAGAAAAGTCAGCGCAAAAATCTTGGATTTGAGACCACATTTATTGGGAATTAGATTAAATAAAAATTTAAACAACCCCTTTGCAATACAGCCTGCCTGTGAAAAGCTTTTCTGCCTTATGCCATATGCCCATGTTTATCAGCTGAGAAGAGGTGCTGCTGCAAGTGCATTTATGTCCTTTTCTTCCTCCTCTAGTTTGTAAAGGAATTTTCTCTTTAGCTTTAAATTTTAATAGTAGATAGAGATGCCTACTATAGAAACTTCTGAACAGCTGATGTTCAGGACTGAAATTAAATCTGTGTAATAGCTTCCTTTCAACATCAAAAGTAGGTAGGAGCTGTGCAAGCCCACCATTGGAATTGGCATTAACTAAAGCTGTCCTTGTACCCCTGCCCCTGCTTTACCCCCCAGGGCTAGAACAAATTATATGATCAGAATTCTCTTGTTTCTGGGTCTTTGCAGAGCATCGTAAGTTCTTTTTCAAGAGCATGCCCTCCCTTCTTTTTTCGTGGTGGTGGTTGCTACAGAGAAGGATACTGGGAATTCTGTTAAGATGATTGTTAAGCCCTAAGCTATTTAGACTGTTTATTCCCCAAAACTTTGGGAGATGAAAGGTAGCAATTTTCTTTCTGTTGAATTTATTGGAGCTCTGAAAATGGAAATACAGGTAAGACGAAAGGCCCAGCATTTCCCTAGGTTCCTCTCAGTAATAACTCCAAAATGTTAAAAATCAGGTGTAAATTATTCTAGAGCTTATTCACTAATTGACCCATCCTCTAGCCAAACAGGTGTCGGCTCGGTCTGTGAATATATATGTGGAGAACGGGAATTAAAGTCAGAGTCTTTGGCAGTATCCACTGTTACCCAGCCCCTCCCTTCATCATCCTGCCTTAAGCCTCACCCGGTTGGGACATGTGAGCCTCTGGCAGCCCTTTGAGGCCTGGAATATTTATACCACTGCTTATATGAGTAGTGCTTATTTGTGTACCTGGGGTTCTTTTGGAAGGATTCTAAGAGACTTTAAAAACGAATAGATTTGACTGAAATCAATAGATTAAATTCACTCAAACAACTGAGTTCAAGATTTTAGTTTTCTGAGGAGGGGTTTTGTTCTACATGATACCAAATTACCAGACCAACTAGCTTTGTCACTGCTTCTCAGTGGACATTTCCCATGTTGTCCCTGAGACCCTGCCCTGTGCACAGTAAATTCAGCAGGTCTGGAAGGAGACTGTGAGGCTGGCATACATTACTTAGCACTTGCACTCACACCATGCCACCCAGCCCCAAAAGCCCTGGTCCCCCTCTTCTGCACGGCTCCCTCTCCATGGTGACTCCCTCCTGCCTTCCCCTTTGTGTTTTCCAGGTTTTGTTAGCTATGACAATCCCGTCTCTGCACAAGCTGCTATCCAGGCTATGAATGGCTTTCAGATCGGCATGAAACGCTTGAAGGTGCAGCTGAAGCGCTCCAAAAACGACAGCAAACCTTACTGATCCTAACCCCAGAGGCTCCCTGCTCTTATTTTAGCTTTCTTAGGGTAAGTCCCATAAGCCAGCCTGTTCTCAACAGGAAAGGCAGAGGAGGACCACATTGCCAACTTTTACCAAGAGAGACGGTTATTTTTACAATAAGGCCTCCATTTCCCCCCCACTCCCTCCACCCAGTCTGCCATATTAAAACTTGGGCTACCTTGTTTCTATTGAGTAAATTCCACCTCCAGTTGTGCCACTGTATTTCATTTGTTTTGCGATTTGAATCTCCTTTTACCTTTTTTTTTTCATTTTTTTATTTTTGCTTTTTTAAAGAAAAACATATACACAAATAAATGACATCTTGAGAATTTAAAAGGCAAACAAACGTAATGTGCAATTCTAACTCTGAAACCACTGGTGCCCCAAGAGCACTGCCTGGAAAATTCATCCTCCTTGGCCTGCGCCCGCCCCTCCAGAGGGCAGGGGCGGCGGGGACAGTCTTTAGAAGTTAACTTGGTGGCCTAGCGAGAGGGGGAAGCCAGGAGAAGCACTTACTCAAAACAACACAAAACGTCTTTCCACTACATCAGTTGGTTTTAATAAGTAGGATTTTATTTTAGGGTTCAAAGAAACATGATAATTTATTGATCAGATTATTACATTGGTTGTCTATTTTGTTATTGTTTTATTTTAGTTTTTAGAAAGGATTAATGTAAAAAAAAAGATTTAGAGATCTGTTTCTTAAAGCTACAGGGTTTAAAAATAAAATAAAAATGAGTGAAAATACTTGATGTTTCTTGAAAGATAAATTTAATAATAATAAATAAATACATAAATAATACATAAAAAAGAAAGCCACAGGCCTGTAAATTTTATTTGTAAAAAAAGCATTTCTATTTTTATACAAAATTTTTACTGCCTCAGAAATAATGGAAGTTATTTATTGCCTATTGTTAACTTATTGGGTACCTAAAGAGCAGTTCTCTGTCTAGCTAGAACCTTCTGAAGTAGTCTCTAGAGGAATTGTTCTAGGAATGGGCTTTTTTTCACCGTTGAACCCTAGACCTAAAGTTCATGCTTTATCCTCTCGTTGTTCATATCTGTCTGATTATTTTGTTCGTAACTTCCATTATCCAGTTTACAGTTCAGTTGTCTGACTTTCCCCATATGTCACATTTGTTGAAACTGGACCCTCTCCCCTGTCCCTTGCCAGTCCCTCACCCCAATACACCTGGAATCCATCCCTTCTCACTCTCTCCAGATGGATTCTCTTGGGGTTTCATTGTGCTGTGGATAAAGAGTGTAAGAAATGCAAATTATGTGAATGGCTCGTAGACTCCCTAATGACCTAAGATTTGCATTAGTTTATCTCCTGCACCCTTAAAAGTGATTTTGTTGCTGCTGCATAGATTCTGTGTAACTTTTTACTCTTCCTTGTTTTTTCCCTAGACATCTTCATGCCCGTTAGTTCATCGTTTGCCTAGCATGTCCCTGTGGCGTCTCAAAAAAAAGTTTCATCGTCCCGTCATTGTTTCTGATGTCTTTCTGACCTCACATCACATTTGGTTCTCCTACTGACCTTTGATCTAGTTTGACCTTTGAAATTTGCATGTGACCTCATCTAGCTATGAATTCTGGGAAGTCAATGTGAAAAACATTGCTGCATTCATGCAAGACTGAAATTTATTATTAGACAAATTAATTATAGAAAAAAACCTGTGGCAAAAATGTTTCCTTCTTTTTTTTTTTCTTTTTTCTTTTCATAAAACAGACTTGAAAGTATTATACAGGGATTGGCATTCTTCCCGGTCACTGGTAACAATAGCAATATGTGTCCAGGGACACAGAATGTTGGTTTCTAACAGACTACTTCCAAAAACAGTTTGAGAAAAAAACTGTCTGATTTTAAGTCTCTAGAGGTCTGTAATAGTTTTTACATTTTTCAGGCAGTGTAAAGTTTTTTGATAAGGCCATTTTAGGTGGCTCACTTTCTCATTAAGATATATATATAGAACCACTTTTTGTAGATTAGTATAAGAAAAATATTTACCCTGTTTTGGGGCAAATGCTACCTATTTGTGTCACCTTTTGCTGAACTGACTCACAGTTAGACAATCCATGGTTTAATGCACATGAAATTACCTATATTTTATACTGTTTCAATGTACAGGAGAAAGGTTACTGTAAACTGTGTTATGTTGGTGCTTCTGTGAATTAAGTTGTGGTTTCATCATGAGTCTTATGGTCTTAATGTTCTTTGTTGATAAGACAAGTTTAGAATTGGTTTACTTAAAACAAAAAAGAATTTCAAAAAAAAAGTTGTTTGCTTAAAAAAAATTTCATGTGAGGGGAAAAAAAAAACCTATTCCAGAATAAGTTTTGTGTTGGCTTGTGAAGCATTGATGTCATTTTTTTTTTTATTGTGGACTATTTAGATGTGTTTGTGTTCAGCAAAATGTGATTTTTTTTTCTTTTAAAGAAAAAAGTGAAAATATATAGTGCCAAATTCCAAAGGTACGTCCTTCCTAGAGCTTCAGTGTGTTTCTTGTGAGAAGTAATTTGATAACATGGGTATTTTATTATGTGTTTTGTATAAATCCCTAATATTTAAAAAAACAAACAAAAAAAAGAGGTTAAAAAGTTTGTTAACTTGCTATCCTGTGGTCTTGTTGCCTGAAATTGTTATTTGTTATTTCTCTATGATGTTTTTTGTAAGACATTGTATAAGTGCCCATGTCTCACTTTTTTAACCACTCTGCACATCAATGCTGTGAAGGCAACCTCACCATGTATTTTCTTCATAATATATGGAAACCTCTAAGGTGAGAAAGTTTTGAACTTTTAACCCTTTCTACCCAGAGCTATCTGAAATGTTGGTAACTTTTTATACTGTCATCATGAGTTTGTTTGGGGGTGTTTCTAATTTAGATAATTTTTTTCTACCTATATCTTCTGAGTTTTTTCTTTCTTTGTTTTTACTATTTTTTTATCCTTTGGGTGAGATCCAAAAGAAAACACTCTACAAGGCAAATCTGAAGGGGAAAAAAATAACTCTCTCCAATTTTTTCCCTACTCCATTTTTTCTCTTTTTTTTACTTTTGATTATTTCTGGTAATTTTTTTAAAAAAAAAGAATTCCTAATGTGCTGCTGGAATTCCTTCTTCAGTTTGAATTAAAAACAATTTATTGGATAAACCGTCTGAGGGGAAAAGTAGGTAGAGTCAGCATTTAAACCTTAAAAACTCTGTAGGCTTTTGAGATCAGGTTTAGTGGTATGTTCTATCTTAGAATATTTTCATATACCTTGCAGTTAAACGACTTTGGGATGAGATAGTCTTTTGAGGGATTTTGCTTTTGTTTCTTAAATACTCCTAAATATTTCTAATCAGCCATTGTGGTGGGGATTCTCTGACCCCAGTGGATACCTCTGAATCAGCAAGGTATTTGGAGTTAGAAGCTCACAGCTTTTCCTGCCTTTTTGTTTTTTGGTTGTTATTATTGAACACATTTAAAGGGGAATGACCATATAAGTAAAGCTCAGTTCTTTATCAAAGTTACTGATCAAATACCTAGCACCAATTCCTGCTGCCACTTTTTAAAGTGCCATATGACTTTGACCTTCTGTGAACAGATATCTTGCTGTCTTGACAAACCTTAATGTCATACCTACAGCCCCAACACAAACTCCAGCCTTCCTGATAGCAGGCCCTGGAAGCTTCTTGGTCTCAGCTCCATGTCCCCTCCCCTCTCCCACCCTGTTTGGCTTAATGGGTGTGTGGATGTGATAGCCCTGGGATGGAAAGGACTAGCCTCTCATAATGCAAAAAACAAAAACAAAAGTTTCCTTCTTATAGCACATGCACTTCTAATGAAATGATTTGTATTATCCTCACACGTGTTTACTACTGCTGGGGCCTTCCTTCATCCTTTGAGGGCTATTTTGTACTTCCTGCAGCAATCAGCTTACTAACAAAAATTATCGCACATGCCTCTCTCATATATTTATTATATGGTGGTGTGTAGACACATACATAAAAACACAAGAGAACACCATTCAGATTTCTTAGAACGTTTCATTCAGAATCTCTTCATCTGTCAGTTACAAAAATCTCAAAGAAAATTTTCTGATTCCTTCACTGAAGCAAACTGCCCTCCTCCTGCCCTCTTTTCCTCTTCACCCCCCTGCATCTCCCCCAAAAGAGAAATTGAGCGCAGCAGACAGGAGGCTCAGGCTGGGCACTTTGAGTTGAATGTTTCTTATTTTGCAGACAACCAAGACAGTATATTTAGGGGGAAAGTCCTTTTTTTTTTCTTTTCCATGTTCCACTGTTAAAAAGATAACCCTCCTCCTCAGAGACAAACTGTCCTTTTATCCCTTCATTCACTTATCTTTTAATATCAAAAGGAAAAAGCTGCAGGGGAGCAGAGGGCCTGTGCCAGAAGAAAAAACACACAGGGAAACTGCTTTTTTAAATCACGTGTAGAGAATAGTCATTTTTAAACTAAATGAGAGAATTACGATAAAATGGCAGTCCTCAAAGGCGTAACAAGTTCATCTTTCTTTCACCATAGGGGTTATAGTTCTTTGGCTTGTGCTACTCTGGAATCATTTTACTGTTTCTGTTTTTATTATCTTAAGTGCTAATTAAAAGAAGAAATAAAATTTTTAAAAAACCTGTAGTTCCATTACCTTTTTGAATAATGTCATACAAAAAATGTATTTGTGTTTTTTTGTGCTGTGAGAATTGTTGTTTGTAGATTAATAATATCATTTTGTTTAGAATTACAAAATAGTTTTTAAATATTGTCTGAGAAAAGCCAAAGTTAATGCAACCTAGTGGAAACTGTAAGACCATTTGAGTATTGTTTCTGTTTTATTGATGCATTTGGATTTTGTTGTTCGATGGAATTTGAGCCAAAAAAAAAAAAAAAACAACGCAGGCTTTCCTATTTCTACAACTGATTGTACTTATGCATTTTGTACCAGTGGAACTTTTTATACTGGAGATTAAAAAAAAAAAATGGAAATTTTTGTGGCTTACTCTAGTGGGCCCCCTGACAATGACTGATTTCAAGTTTGATTTCTGGTTGATAAGAAGAAAGTTGCTTTTCTTTTGAGAATTAAAAACTTTGGCTTGCTTTCTTTTTCCCTTTGCTTATATCTAGCATTAGAATTTTGTCTTAAAATACAGCGGTAAGTTTCACTTTTTATTCTGTATTGTGCAGTTACACAATAAGGTAATTAGATTTAGAAGTACTCAGTCACTTTAAGTGGATAAATGTATTAGTTAAAACTTTAGGGGTTTGCTTTTTTGCTGTTTAGATCAATTTTCTGATTCTTCTGTCCTCATTGTGAACATAACTGTGTAGTTGAAATAGTCAAACTTATTTTTGTAATGTATGTTATTGTGTGATGCGGTTTTTTGCTTCTGTCTCCAATATTAAACCATTTTCCTAATACTTGTTTCTCTCTCTGCGTGTTGTATTGTTGGTAGTCATTATATGTTGGTGATACATCTGCACACCTCACTGTTTCACGTATGTTTTTTTTCTATATGTTGTGTAAATAGATACAGTCGATTCCACCTAAGTGAATATCTGATTTGGGGAACTGTACACCAGCCACCTTTATTTATGTACAACAAACCATTTTCATTACTGCTTCCAAGGTTTATACACTTTTTTCTATGGTTTACCTAAATAACTGCCACAGAGTTGGACTTGCCAAGATGTTTTGTGGCCTTTTGACCACATAGAGTAATTTCACCTTCTCTCCTCTCCTCTTCTGATCTACCCCTTCCCTTCTCCCTCCCTCCCTCATGAGTATACACATGATATGTGCAGTTCTTAATGTTCATTAAAAACTGCTGCTGGGGTTTCTTCTATCTGCCGGTGAGTCCAAAGACATATCATTACAGTCACTCTTCTTAGAAACTAATCACCTTTTTAAAAAAGGTGAGCTCTCCAGGGAAGAAAAAATAAACCTAGCTGGTGAATAGAGGATGTGAAAAGGGCTAAACTTAAGTCTGTGTGTTGCCATCAATCAATAGATGTGAACAGAAAAGTTATTTATTTCAGTGAGTTAACTGGATCCAGGAGTGGCTTTAACTATTAAAGATAACAGAAGAGAAAAATATTTCCAAGTGCTCAGATGGAAGCTCTACTCAGTCTGGTGGGGGTGGGGATGAGGTAAGGTTTTGCATGCTCACACCTTCGTAGTATGTTGTCCGTTTCCAAGTGACAGCTAATAATGCCACTCCCTCCTGGATGAACACAGTGTTAAGAATAAGCATTGGCCCCACTATCACCACATCCCAGTTACCAAAAAGAGAACTATTCCTTACATGCTCTCTAAAACTGAAGCCACAGGCCCTCCGCCCTTTTCCGTCCATCTCCTATGCTCAGGAATCTGATGATTGCTCTTAAAGTGCTCTTAAGAGATTCCATCGACGTTTGCTCCAGTCTTATCTCTTTTTCCAGTTTCTCAGACGCACAAGCTGTGTCCAACTCAGGCCACCCAGCACCTGGCAGCCATCCTCTGGGTGCCAATGAGGTTTTCCCCTGCAGGTGCTCAGTCTCTTCACCCTCTGGTTTCAGCAGCCCCTCTGGTCCCAAGATTGCAGTTTCTAGTTGGTTCAACAAGAGAGGGGCCTAGGGAGGTGGAAGAGAGGAGGCTCTCTCCTGTATGCTGAACACCTCACTGGTAGTGACTTCCACAGCTCCAGGCCTACACAGATGGGAGCTGACTTCCTGCCGAAGCTCCTGCTCTAGCTCATCACAGCCTGCCTCAGCCTGCCTCTGAAACCCACTGCTTACCTTCATGGGGAGAGATGGCTGAGGGTGTGATTTCTTTTTCTTTTCTTTGGGAGGGAGGAGGTTGGAAAGTATGAGGGAGGGGAGTGGGGGGAAGGAGGTGATCAAATTGTTTCCAAGGTGCAAGTGTTTATCTTTTAGACACATAAGTACACATTTCCACCATGTGACACAAGGCAAAATACTCATGCTAAGTAAAGGAAGGGAAAACAAAGCCAAATTCTCCAAAGAAGGGGATGAAAATACCAGCTCCTTTGAGCACTTAACCACTGTAAAGCTGGTCCCTGCTTAAGTTCCCACTTACAATTTTGATGATATAAAACACCGTTGCAGTGTTAGCAAGGTGTGTCTGTTTGCCATGCACGGACCACCCTGGGAAGTGACAAGCGTGTTTGTTTACCTTGCTGCTGGGAGCCACATGTCTGGCCAGCCCATAGCAGGCATGTGCGGTCTGTGGCCGGACTCTTGGCTGGCAGGCTGGGAAGCCCAGTGAAGGCAAAAGTACTGTGAATCGTTCCTGATAAGTGAATAAAACGTGACCGAGCAATCAGTTCATTCACTTATCAGGAATCGACTGTTCTGCTGATTCGCTGTTTTTGTTCTTCATCTCTGTTGTAGTTCACTATTTTTGCTGTGTTCTGTTTTCTCCTCTCATGCTTGGGCAAAATCACTGGGAATATTTTCATGTGACTATGAAACGTTTATATCGAGTGAAAATGGTATCTTAACAAAATCTATGCACTTGCTATCAGGAACACAATACTGGATGTGTCTTATATATATTGAACTATATAGTACTCGATTTCTTAAATAAAGCTTAAGAAAGGACTGTTGTGTGTAAAATTAATGTGATTATTTTTCAAAGCAGTGTTTCTAAGGGGTATTTTTGTTCTTTTAAGTCTTGAGTGATACAGGATATTTTTCATTAAAATTATATCGCTGGCTTTATGACTTAATATTCAATAAATTGACTTTGGAAACAAAATGGAGTGGGGGGAAGTTCTTCTCAGTGCATTTTAGAAAGAGACATCTGGAAAAGCATCCCCTTATTTGATCATGGCAAATCTACCCAGGCGCTGTGGGTGGCACAACAAAGCAATGCCTTCTCCTCCAAAAGACCAGTAGAAAGCGTCCAGAGTCTGCCCTAACCTAGAAAACCCACTGCTTTTCGAAATATGATCTCTTTAGGCTCAGAAGAAGGGACAAAGAAAGGCAGATCCAAGAATGCCACTGGTTACCATCTATGCTTTGCCAGAATGATGTGACACTAAAACTATACCCTGCTGGAGAACAGTGGCGGTCCCATTCAGAACTGAAAAAAGAGACAGCAAAAGAAGGGATTTGATCATTCAGGATGAGAAGGGTAAATTTTCAAAGTGATATGTGAGAGAGAGACCTCCTCTAACAGTGGCAAAGCTTAAATGGGAGCCTGCTGCTAGGCCTTTTGAAAGAATATTTTTGAAGTTTTTCCTACAGGCCGTAGTTTGAACAGAATGGCATTTTCTGTTGGGTCTTTTTGCTTTGGGGTTTTATGTTGGATTTGTTTCTCTTGCTTAATGTGTAATTCTAAGAAAAACTCCTAAACTCCTACTTTTAAAATGGCACAGGCATCCTTATCCCTTATAAAACAAATTTTAATTGTCTCTGGTAATGAGAGAAAGAGCATAGTTAATGAAGATCCACAGATAATCCAAAATTATTCTTCCATTCTCTGCTTCCTCCCACCCCAAAACGCCTAAAAAAAAAAAAACCACACAAAAACTTCTAGTGAAGGTGTGGGATCAGAGAAATACTCCAGGGACAGGAAAAGGTAGCCCAGTCAAAGGGTCTGCACAGGCTGTACTTGCGGGAGCCATGCAGTCTGGGTGGGGGAGAGGAACACTGTGAAAGCCATGGGTCTACATGGGCTGGGCTCCAGTGTTGAAGAGTTTGCTGCACGTGGAGGTGTCCTAGGAAATCCTCTCTTCAGTCAGTCACAAGGCTAGAAAGCCTCCCCTTGTCTGAAGAGATCACATCCAAGTCCATAAGAGGTAGGAGAGCACTGAGCCTCAGTAAGGGAGTACTGATTCAGGAGTCCCCCACGTCTCATAAGCCGGGAACTGTGTGCTGGGAGGCCAGCTCAGAGTGACAGGTTGAGGCAGCCTTAAGTCAGAGGCCTGTCAGGCAGGAGCTGCCTTAAGGGGAATGCTACATTCTTTTAACCTCTCTCTACTGGTCAGCAAAGTAGCCCAGCACCAACCTCTCCATACCTGCATCAGGAGGACGTTTAAAAAAAAAATACATATAGACAGAATATATATATATACACACACACACACATATGTACATACATGCAGTGTTCTGCAACTGGTCAATTACAGTTAAAGCTGCACATAAGAATCACCAATTTTAAGACATGGATGATCCTCCCATCTCGAGGCTGGCATCACAGGTACAGAGAGGGAGTGCGTAGGAGCATTCTCTGGGGAGCCAGGCTGAATGCTGATCACCCATGTAACCTCCCTGTGCCTTAATTTCCTCATTAGCAAAGTGAGGGTAGATGTAATAACTAATGCAGGGCTTGTTATGAGGACTAACTAAGCCGACAGATAAAACGATTTGATCAGGGCCTGTGACATTGTAAGCACTCAGCGCCAGTTAGCAGCAGTGGTAGCACTTCTGCCACGGTCAGCTAAACTCCCACTGCCAGCCTGGTCTATTACCTGCTCCTACCAGGTGTCCTCTCAGCCATCCCCAGAGAGCCCCCTAGCTCTCTGAGTTCCCTGGATAACTATATACAAGGTCTAGCCGGAAACCACAACTCTTACAGCAGAGATTTCTGCACTAACAAGTTCCAGAACAGTCTTCCTCTCATGAGAAATGGTCCACTAGAGGTACAGGTTAGCATACCACGCAGTTCGGCCCTGAGCCAGGAAGACCAACAATTCACTCCATTTTAGAAAGGAAACCAATTCCTCACTCTAATCCACCCCTTCCTACCTCTAAGTATTATATTTAGGCATCTCTTCCCCAAAACGAAAGCCTGGCTGTCCAGTTTGAGCCCGAGGCAGGAATGACAAAATCACCTGTAGATTTTCTTATAGCAAGCCTGTAGGTTGTAGGCCTTCCAAGGCAAAGTTATGTCTTCAGCAGCAACCAGGATCAGTGTATCTTTGACCACCTTGGGAAGAGCAGAGGTTGGGGCTCAGAAGCACCATGTAGCCAAGAGAGCTCTCTAGACCACCACCCTTCCTCACCCCACACCCATTTAACCAACAGCACTCTGCTTTTGCTTGTTTTAATTACTGGTGGTCCATGTAGAATTTTATCTGGAAAAACAATTCTGCCACCGAAAGCACAAAGATGAAAAGCCACTGCTTTAGCAGAAGGTAACAAAGAGGCTCACCTGTACCTAAGCCTTGTGACAAACATTTACTGTCTCTGAAGTCATCCCCCCTTTCCTGTTTCTTTCCTCGTCTCTCTACCCCGTTCTGTCTTCCCATAGTTCTTTGTTTGAAATACTATATAACATTTGCTATTTATTGTGTGCTGTTGACATGTCACTCATGTCTTTCTCCCAAGCTACACTGTGAACCCACTGAGGGAAATGACTGTCTCGTTCATCACTCTCTCCCCAGGGCCTTGCACAGTGTCTGCCATACAGTGGGTGTTCAAACCTGTCAGATGGAAGGATGCATGTGTGTGGCAGGTGACCTTGCTTGGGCTGGAGGAAAGCGTTCCTTATTCATGGACAACTCAGGAAATGCCTGTGGAGGGAGGTCTGGCTATGGGATGAGCTGAGGATGGTGGACACTGGAAGCCTCTTAGCGAAAGTCAGCAGGAGCCACTGTGGGCGGCTGGGATACAGGTGGGATGAGGAAGAACTTTTGAGTGTGAGCCCCAAATATGCAGGTTCTACCCTGCTGCCACAGAGCTCATCAGCTGCTGGGTCCTGAATGGAAGGACATTCCTGCAGTTAGTTCAAGCTACCTTGGGTGTACTGTCATCTCTCTCTAAAGCTATACTTGGTACCCTCTCAGGAATATTTTATATCTGGGGACTGCTCTTCAACAGAACTTTAACATCTAAGAGACCAGAAGAGCCAAACAACTGAGTACAAATCAATACAAAGCCATGAGTAAAGGTGCCTGACTGAGGCGTTCCTGAGCAGCAGGTCAGCTCCCTTTCCCCATCTCCCACTGCAGCAACTCTTGGACAGGGCAAGGCAGCACAGGGAGCAGGACGGGCCCAGCCCAGCAGGAGCAGTACAGTACAGCTGCACCAGGTGAACAGCCCTGACAAGGTCCGTGCTGCTGCTGGGATGCCGTTTAGCTCCACGCATCCAGGAAATATGCTTGAATCCTAGTAATATGTCCCAACTTGTCAACAGCTGTCACAGAGATAGTGCATAATCCACAAATCATCCACTTGTTCAAAAGACACGCACTAAACAGCTACCCCATAATAGGCACTCTGGTAGGAGCTGGGAGTGCAAAGACAATTAATATCTCATCCCTGCCTGTGGAAGTTTTGCCATGATTAGCCTCTCTGCCAAGTAAGGAGAAACCCTTCAAATAGGTGAGAGAGCAGATGGTCCAGACCAACACTCTCCTGACAATGGACACCACATCACCATGGCGCCCACATGGGGCCATGTGCTGAAGATCCACAAAGAGATGACAGCTCTTTCAAGCCCTTGGCTGAACTCACTGCTGCCCAGACTCAGTGTCTCCCTGCTTATAGCTGGAAGGTCTGTCAAGGGGGAGAATGAAACACAATGGGTAACGGGGGCAGAAGAGCTGTCCCTGAAGTCTTCTACATGGCAATGTCTCTACCAAGGGCAGAGTTGACCAAAGTGGCCTTATGGGCTCCAGAGTCATTTCCCAACTGTCCAACTATGGTACATTCTTACTAGTCTACAAAATGTGATGTGCCTCATGAAGGAGTACAATGGAGTTGGGGCAGGTGGGTAAGGGGAGACAGGGCCTCTGTGGCAGTGAAGGATGGGAGTGGTGGCATGAGAATGCCTGCTAAGCTAACACTGCCATCGGTGTCCACCTGGAGCGCCAGGGCCCCAGGCCCACAAGCTCACCCTGTACCCAGGTCCCACCTCTGCCCATCTTCCCATCCCACTGTGACTGTGTCCACCCTGCAGTACCCCACTCTGTTTCTCCTGCAATGCTAGATACACCCCTGTTCCTAGTATCAACTTCTGCCAAGCAGCAATAAAATGTGGGGGGGTTGGAGGGGGCTCAACTGCCTGCTTTCACTGGCATTCAACCATCCGCAGAGCAAGCCTCAAAGAAAGGGAGATTCCCCACTCAACTTCAGTGTCCCTGGGGTGAAAACGTGAGAAAGGCAGCCCCCTCTGGCTGACAAGAGCAAACCAGAAAGGAAATACTGGTGACTCTCTCATTAAAGAATATGATAACTGTAAATACATATCATTCACTTATGTTACTACAACTGCCCAGTTTTAAATTTGGGTAATTTATTAACGTACAGTGTGGTATGAATTTAGAAACACTGATCTAAAATAATATTTTCCAAATTATATTCCACAGACATTAACCTGCAAGTTAATCTATGGAAGAAAAAAAAAAACAGGTTTGGTAGCCAAGGAGGTGTGAGCAATGCTGTTAACTGTATCCTCCTCTCGGAAATTCACAGTGTGCAATAACCTATGAAAAGCTCTGAGAAGTTTTTTCCCCCCCAGCAAAGATCCACCTACTTAACTCTGTTTAACCCAGTGTTATTAAGTTGTGTATTCCTTCTCGAAACTTTGTAGCATCTGACACCTGTTAACCTCATAGGAATACCTATTAACCTGAGGGGCAAAACAATGTGGTGGTTAAGAGAAGGGACTTTGGAACAGTAACTGCCCGCCACCCCTATTAGCTGTATGACCTTGAACAAGTTACTCAGTTTCTGCAGCTGTGAAATGGAATGATAATAATAACAATGTAACTATATGCAGAGTATTTATAACAGCATTTGTAACAAAATAAAAGCACTAGATAAGCATTCCAGACGTCCAGCAGAACTAGTGTTCTAAGACACTTTGGGAAACATGAGTAGAGAATTAGAACTGCTGTAGAATTCTGGGGATCCTGTCTCTCCAGAAGATGACAGACTAGTTGGAGAGAGGGGTATATCATTATGGTGCCATGCTATGCCATCAACAAGGAGGAAGTAAGGACTGTGGAGCCCAGAGCAGGGAACAAATAATGTTTCTAATGGTGAGAGAGGTTTCAGGAAAGAATTCACAGCCAAATTGACAAAAATCCCAAAATGCGAGTGGGGTTTCAACAAGCAGAGAAGTGGAGAATGACAGCAGCTGAGACAGAGTAGGTGTACAGCCTGGCTGGGGAACGCTGAGTAGCTGGATTTGACTAGAGTGTAGTAGCTGGAAGATGGGAGGATTTACTGGAAGTTGTTACGGGCCCTGTATTTCCGAATTAGGGACTTGGGGATTTCAGTACACAGGAATTAAGGAGCACAAATGTTAGAAACAACAATCAGCCAGGGAAGGACCAGTGTGGGAACTAAGTAGAGGAGGGAAGGATGAGAGGCAAGGAGAGAAGTCTGGAGGGAATTCATGCAGTTCAGGTAAGCAGAAAAGACATGAACTATCAGATTAGAGAAGGGGAATCGGGGTTAGCAGTATTCCAAAGAGTAAAACACTGGCAATGACATTTAGAGAAAGTTAGATACTGCAAAACAAATCAAAAAAGGGACAAAGAATGAGGTAGGGGGGACAAGGAGAAGGCCGAGGTGGTAGCAAATGTCCTTGGGACGGACACTGGAGTAGACGCATATTCTGTAAAGGGGGTGAGTATTGACGTGGGTTCCTGTCGGGTTCTAGTCTCTCCCAGTCTGGTCTTGATCTCAGCAGGAGGGGCAGGATTAGATGCGGGAGGTGGAGGAAACGGGCAGGAAAAGAAACGTCTGAGCTCACCCTGCAAGAGTGCAAGAGCAACACTGACAATGAGATACAAGGAGATGGCATCTTACTTCTCCCCACTCAGAAAGGAGCTCAGCCTGGGGACTCTGGGCAAGCTGGGATGTCACCCTCTTGAGGCTGTGGCCCATTCAGGAGCCCCCTTTGCCCCAGTGGGCCTTCCTCGCTCTCCCCACTTGCTGACAGAAGCCTGGGATTTCTCTCCAGAGGATACAGTTTTAGCTGCTTCTCCCTCCTCCATACTGGCCAGGAGACTGCCGAGCTCCATGCACATCCATGAAATTCTATGTTTTGATATGGCTACTTGACACAGCAATATGTTGACATAGCTAAATTTATAAACCAGTATATTTTCAACATTTATTTTATTCCCAGCCATTATACTCAAACACCTTCACCCTGTGCCTCACACTCATCCTTTATCTCGTCCTTGGCCTCAGTGCATCCCCGAGCTTCACTCAGAGGTAAGGATGAAGTGCAGGATGGGTAAAGAGCCAGCAATGTCTGCTGTGCACATTGCTAGGTAATAAAAAGTGGGCCACCTCACTTTTCCCCTTTTTGTTATGCCTATGTCAAAATGGCTGCATCAAAACCACCACAAGATTCGCTACCTCAAGCCATGATTCTCTCTATACCCACCTGGATCAGCCAAATCTCCAGGTAGTATTAGTTCATCTCATTAGCTGCCTGCCTTCTCTTGCAGCTGAAAACTACACCAAACGCACATCAGTCATGTCCCTCCCTGCGTGAAAGCCCTGTTCTTTTCCTGCTGACTTTCCACTTTGAGGCTAATTGCCCCGGCCAAGAATAGACATCTGCTGCAGTGTGACCCTGAACTACAGTGCTGGCTGGAGTCCTGCCCGCCAGCTCCCGCACCCAGGCGTCTCCTGGCCAACTGCTGGAGACACTAGAGCATCACCCTGTGCCAGGAGCAGGGCCTACAGTCCCTAGTAGTGGGCCACCTCACTCCTCTCATGCAGCACCTGCCATCTGCTATGATTCCTACAACCAGGACGGGCTCTCTGCTCCAAAAAATTCCTCCCTAACAAGGTCCACTTAGAAACTGAAGCCTTTCACTCCAAATTAGAGAAAAGGCCAAAATGCAAATGATCCCGGTAAAAGTTAAACAATATGGTTCCACTTGGAAACTTAAATGGCCCTTCTCTGTGAGGTGATCTTTCTCATTTTCTTTTATGAGGTGATTTTAATCGAACAGAACGATGTCACAAAAAGCCTGAGAGAAGGTAGGAGTGCGTGGTCAGGGGGCTGCCCAAGGACAAGTTGCTTCTACACAACAAAGCTGGCATATGGAGCCTTTGCTATGTGCCAGGCACTGAAGTATATGGGTTCGATATACATTAGCTCATTTAATCCTCAGTGTGCCCCAATGAAGTGGGCATCATTGTTTCCATCTTGTAGACGAGCAAACGGGTTTCAAATATTGGCCTACCGCCAAACAGCCAGTAAACAGCACAAAAGTCACGTTCCATGGTTTCCCTGGTAGGCATCTCGGCGCACAGGTGGTCAGAGCCTCGTTCAGGCTCCCACTGCCCACTGGATGGGCCCTGGTGGGGCCATCGCCCGGGGCCACAGCGCACTGTCAGGTGCAGTGGGGAAGCGTGCTCTAGGACACGGGACTCCCGCACGGGCGCAGGGGAAGGGGGAGCGCCGGCCACCGCCGCGCATTTGCTGACCCTGGCCTCAAGTGCAGCCCCTGGCGGAGCGCACGCGCACCCTCCAGCCTCCCCGCACTAGCGCGGGGCACACGGCTGCCAACCTGAGGCAGGTGCCAACGACTCAGACCAGGAATTCAGGTGGGCAAGGGCCCACACGAGTTCTCCGCTCTCCACCTCCCATCAGAGCTCTCGGCTTCACCTGGCATCTAGTCAGCTCCGGGGGCTCTAGGTCACTTCGGCCACTGGGCTCTGTTTGTCCTGCTTTCCGCAGGCCTGGCCCTACGCATCGGGAGGGCTTACCCGGCGTTAGGCCGGGAGTGAGGACCCGGATGACATGCGCCCTCGTCCACACAGTCGCAGGGTCATGCCGCCGTTTCTCAGCCTGTCGGCCCTTGACCCCGCCCTCGACCTTGACCTCGGAGTTGGCAGGGTTGGCCCCACCACACCTGGGGCGGCCCTCCAAGGACAAGGCACGTCTCCTTCCGGCAAGCGCACAGGCTAGGCCGCGAGGAACCCTGGGACATCCGGTTGCTCACGCACAGCACTCTGGGACGGGGGTGGAGCGGGGAGCGCGTGGGGAGTGGGTGGGGAGTGGGTGGGGTGCGGGCGGGGCCACTGCCGGCCACACCCCCATCCCTGTCCTGGCTGCCCACGCGTGGGGAATCTGTCGCTGCCCGTCTCTCCCGCTCGCTGCTGAGCAAAGAGAGGGCCAGGAGGCAGCTGTACTCACCACTGCCACTTTCTCTCCTGGCTCCAGCCCTTTGTGCCTTCCCGATTCCGGCGTTTATCCCATGTCAAGCAGGGGACTAAAACTGACCCAGCAAGTACTCTCTAGTATTTCTATTTTGCACTGAAGCACAATTTTTAAACTTAAAAGACAAGCATTTGGTACTTTTGTTCTTTGGTTTTACTCTCCTTTGGAGTAGAAATGCCAGAGAAAATGCAGGATGCCCAGTTACACTTGAGTTTCAAAAAAATGTTTTGAAAAGTATAAGTGTGTCTCAAATATTGCATGGGATAAACTAAAAATTATTAGTTGTTTATCTTATTCAAATTTAACTGGGCATCCCCTATTTTCATTTGCTAAATGTGACAACCCCGCTTTGGGGAAACAGAGGCCTTTTTTCTGGTACCCTCAATCAGGGTAATGCCATGGAGTGTGTTTGTTCTTGGGAGGTGGGAGATTACACTAATATTTCACAATATCATCTTCCTGCACAAATAAAAATGCACACCTTTGTCAACTTTTTTAAAGGAACTATAATAGGGACTTTGTCAAATCCATGAAGTTGGCTACTCTCAGGTGTTTATTTGGAACAAATAAAACTGTCATATATTACATAAGGTAGAAAGCACATGTTTCTGCAAGTACAGTTACTGCAATCTGCTCTCTTGTGACTGTTTCAGTCACTGACATTCAGACCGTGTGGACACAACAGAATTCAACCAAAGAAAATTCAGCAAAGCCCGATGGTCCCTCGTCACACGTACACACTGACACTTGTTTAAGCAGGCAGAATTGCCAAGTGCTCTGCAGTCAGGCACTTGCTCTTGGTGTGAACTTGGGCAAGTTACTTCACGTCACTGCCCCTCAGTGAAGAGCTTGGCACAAAAATAAATACACTACAATATAAACCTGACGGTAAGAATTGGCGTCTGAGCTTAAGTAGTAAATGCGCCACTTTATAAGCCACTTAGATCCACTGAGAAAAAGGAATTCACTGGTTACTCACCCCTCCCAGAAGTGTCTGCAAGCGAGAGAGAATGTGACTGAGATGGAACATTTCAATCAGGTTATTCATAAAAGCAAAAAGACGGTGTTTGGGGAAGACCATGCCTTGCCTCGTGTCTATCTTTTGCTACCAGTACATCCCCAGTTACAGCTTCGCCTCTGGCCTAGCACTTGGGATGGGCATCTGGGTGGAAAAGAGGGGACTCCACAGCCAGATGGGAGATCTGAGAGGCATGATTTGTTTTCTGCAAAGATACATCCAGAGCCGACCTTATCCAACCGCCTCACATCCTTCTGCCACCCCAACCCTTTCCCAGTGTCTTCTCTCCACCAAACTTATGGCCCTTGCTCCAGCTCCACACTTCTCCCTGCGGACTGAAGTCGCCATAGTCACAAGCAGCCATGCCTTTGATGACACTGGGACCACTGCCAAGCTCACCTGGACCTCCAAACCCATTCTTGCATTCTTTATTCTCCCTTTTTGAGTGTGAGTGAGTGTGTGTGTGTGTGTGTGTGTGTGTGTGTGTGTGTGTGTGTGTGTGTTTGTATACCCAAATGCAAGAGTTGAAAAAGAAAGTCACTTTTGGCCTTGGGAGAAAGGCCAATTTATTTCCTAGTCCTGATGGGCTTGTTTTTGTCTGTGTCACCAGCATGACCAGAAACCATCCCAGGTTTGAGTCTTTCATGCTCAAAAAAAAAAACGTGCACAGAAAGGGCCTTCATCCCACCATGGGCTTTAGACCTGACTCAAGGTCCTCTGAGCAGTAAAGGACAACAGCAGGACACTGTTTAATCTCTTCCCACCTAGGGTCTCTGTGGCTGTAATTACTCTGCATAGAGAGTCACTGATGTGGAAGGTCCCCACATCTCCTCCTCTGCCCATGTCTTCCCTCCCGAAGAAGAAAATAGATTCAGATCACCTGAAGACTCTCCTAAGAAGGGTCAGAAATATCCTGCTATGGTTCGAATGCGTCCCCCAAATTTCATATGTTGGAAACTTAATCCCCAAATTCATATCTTGATGGCCTTTGGACAGGCTTTGGGAGGTAAATAGAATTAGATAAGGCCACCTGGGTCCCCATGATAAGACAGGTGACTTTTTAAGAAGAGGAAAAAAGACCTGAGCTGGCACACACGCACACTCCTGCCCTCTCACCATGTGATGCCCTGTGCCATGTTATGGTGCAGCAGGAAGGCCTCACCAGGTGCTGCCACTATGCTCTTGGACTTCCCAGCCTCCAGAACTGTAAGAAATACATTTCTTTTCTTTATAAATTATCTAGTCTCAGGTATTCAATTACAGCAACAGAAAACAGACTAAGACATGTTCCTTTTCATTCTATTTTCTCTGGAGCTATAGACACTCAAAAGTTGGCATAACTTACCAAGAGTTGTACCTTTTGGAACCCACCTTCCTTCACTGCAAGGATGTCTTTTAGACATGCTACCAGCCAGCGAGTACTCTTGACTTCCTCGTGTGTGCCCACGAGGGCGCAAACAGCCAGCGAGTACTCTTGACTTCCTCGTGTGTGCCCAGCATTATTCCAGGAACCACAGGCTGATGAATGGAGTGGGAAGAGCACCTTCCTCCAAAGACCTGACACCACCAGACAGTTCGCAGCACATCCATCTACCTACCTAGGAGTGGGGCTTCCACCACGTCAGCCCCATCATTTCAGCCACCTGTCACTCAGCCTGTGACGGTGGGGACAGAAAAGACCCCAGTCAGAGAAGTCTCCGAGCAGTTAAGCGCTCGACACTGGGAAGAGAGTAAGGCGAGGCAGGTGTAGAGCCCAGCACTGCTTCTTCCTCGGCCATGTGCATTTCCACTCCACTTCTTCTCAGGCTCGAGTTGCTCTAATTCTGCTTTCTTCCACCCTCCATCCCTTCACCTCTCCCAAAGGATGTTAGGCCTCCTGGTCAGATTCAGAGACCAAGAATGTGACAAAGAAAGGAGACAAACTTACTCCAGGGGTTCTTTTGTGCCTAACCAAGACTTAACTTTAAGGAGCTCCAAAGGTTGGGAAAAGGGGAGGGAGAAGAATCAGGAGTCATAAAGTCCTCCAGCATCTGACCGATGCTTCCTTCCTGCTCACAACTACAGGAAAAGTCAAGGTCAACAGCAAAGCCAGGTTGAAAGGATGAGCAGAAAACCCACAAGGCAGAAATCAGTAGCAGTCAACTCTCCTTAAGCAAATGTTAAATACACTTATTACAGCAGTAAATAATACCACACGATGGAGAGCACACGGCGTAAACACCTTTAATACAATTCTAATTTTCTCTTTGCTTCGAGAGCCCCAGATTGTTATGGCAACAAAACAGAAAAACAGATCACAGTATTAATTTGATATCTTAGCTTCATTTGTTCCACATTTGCAACACGACACGTGCATAATAACCAGCCCGGGCGGAGCCAAGGCAGAGAGCCACAGGAGGGCGCCATGGAGCACCCTCTCAGCCTCGGGCTTTGTCAAATAAAAAACAAATAATTTTCTACACAGAAGAGCAGTGTGATTTCCCACACAACTTGCTATCTGGTTGATAACACTTGAGAAGCAAATCATTCCGTTCTTGTCTGCCCGATGGTGACACTGGGCAAATGTAACAGGCAGTGTGCTGTCAGGGAGGTTCCCTCTGTGAATTGGGGACTGAGGAAGCTTAGCTGGCCTGGCTGTCCCCTCTCCATGCGACAAGCCCTTCTACACGTCCCCCTTCCTCCCCCCACTCACTTTTTCCTTTGCAACCAGCGAAATCTTTTCAAAACAAAAACCTCATTATTTAATGTGGAGAAAAGGAACTCTCATACACTTCCAGTGGAAGAATAAACTGGTAGAATCTCCCTTGGATAGAAACTTGGCAACATCCAGTAAAGCTGAATATTCTCTTACCCTGTAACCCAGGAATCCTTTTCTTGGGTATATAATTCGTAGATGCTTTTACCCACATCCCCAAGGAAACATGTCTGAGATTATTCACTGCAGTATTGTTTATGACAGAAAACAATAGAAACAATGTAAATATCCATCAACAAGACAATAGATGAATTATGGATAGATGATAAAATAGAATACTCTTCAAAGATTAAAATCGATGAACCACAGCCACATATTCAACACATGCAGACGTCAAGAACAATGCTGAGCAGAAACCAAGTGCACAGTGACCCACATAGTGTGATACTATTTATGTAAAGTTTAAAAACTTGTTGAAAAACCAACAGCACATAACATATATGAGTCCACAAATATACGGTACATTTACTGCGTATTTACTGTATATCAAAACAGAGGAAAGAAAAGGAAACGTGGTGCCCTGAGGGATGGTGGTTGGCCAGGGTTGGAGGTTAGAGGCTTTCTGCTGGAGGGACAGGAAGGGGGCACAGAGGTGGCCAGGAGCCCCAGAGCGATGCCACTTGGGCCCGGTCCTGCTCTGTCAGTGATCAGTGTGGCCCCGGGCAAATGACCCGACTTCTCTGTACCCTGGTTTCCTCATCTATATGACAGCATCAGAACAGTGTCTACTGTTCTGCAGGGTTTCTGCAAGGACCAAATAAGGTGACCTGAATAAAAGAGAACACTGCCTGGTGCACAGTAAGGGCTACGTAAATGCTGGTTCTTATTTGTATTGCAGGCAGAGGAGTCAGTGCACTCAAAGGCTGGGGTGAGGGGCAGCAGGATGGGCAGGAAAGCTTTGAGGATTCAAGTACCAGCCAGAAACCCACGTGAACAGGGCAAAGCAGGTGGGGCCGCATGCGGACGGTGCTGAGGCTGGAGGGTCAGGCAGGCCCAATCCCAAAGGCCTTGGAGGTCACAGCAAGGAGCTTGGATATGCTGCCAGAGAGATGGAGGCTACAGAGCAACGCGGCCCAGTGTTTACCTGAAAAACATGACCCTCACCGAGCAACAGAACTGACAGCTATTGACGTTCACAGCAACTTGATGACTCTAGAGGGAATAGTCCAGAGTGAGAAAAGCCAGTCGCAAAGGTTACGTGCTGTATGATTCCATTTCTGCAGCACTGTTGAGATGACGGCATTACAGAAATAAGAACAGATCAGTGGTTGACAGTGGTTAAGGAGGGCAAGATGGTAACCAGGGGCGGATGGTGATGGAACTGTTCTGCATCTTGCCTGACTTTGTCAATGTCAGTGTCCTGGGTATGATCTTGTACTACTGTTTTGCAAGATGTCACCACTGGGGGAAACTGGGTAAAGGGTATATCGATTTCTCTGTGTTATTTCTTAAAACTGCATGTGAATCTGCAAGTATCTCACAATAAAGAATAAAAACATCACCAGCTGCTGGGGGGAGCACAGGCGGGAAGGGGCGCCGTGGGGCCAGGAAATCCAACTGGGGAGCAGGGAGTGTTGAACCTGAAGCAGAGAGGGACAGGGAGAGAGAACAGAGTGGACACAAGACATACTTGGGGAAAACAGGCAGGTGGAGGTGGCGGGTAGTGACAGAGAGAGAAGGAGAGAGAATGATGCCAGTTTCTTACTCGGATGGCTGGACTGTGTGTCGGCAGCTTGGAAGGACAGTGTATGAGCAGGAGTGGGGTTGGGAATGGGGGTAAATGAGGGAATGGCTGGCTCACTTGACCTTGCGCTTCCTGTCAGCTTCTGTGTTCCCAGCTCTGTGCGGCGCTCGGTCTTTATTCAGTGAATACTTGATAGAGCACAGCCTTGTAACGCCAAGGGTCAGGGTTCAGATCCCCATACCAGCCAGCTGCCAAAAAAAACAATAAGTACTTGATCCTTGTGATAACAGTCCCCAAAGATGTTCATTTTGTCATCCCCAGAGGCTGTGAACACGTTACGTTACATGGCAAAGGGAAATTAAGGTTGCAGGTGGAATTCAGGGTGATTGTCAGCTGACCTTCCAACAAGGAGGTCATTTTGGACTATCTGGGTCAGCCCAATGTAATCCAAAAAGTCCTTGAATATAGAAGAGGGAAGCAAAAGAGTCAGTGTCAGAGTGATGTGAAGGGAGAAGGCCTTTGAAATTGGAAGGGGGTCATGACCCGTGGAATGGTGAGAAGCTTCTAGAAGCTGAAAAAGGCAAGAAAACAGATTCTCTCCTAGAGCCTCCACAAAGGAACTCAATCCCACTACATAGTGATTTTAGCCAGTGACTTTTGACCTCCCAAATTGTATCGTAATAAATTTGTGGTTCTTAAGCCACTAAGTTTATGGGAATTTGCTACATCAGCTATAGGAAATTAATGCAAGCATGAATGGGCAGCAGGATGGCCTGGCTTGGGCAGGACCTGGGTAAAGTCCCCGTCAAGTTCCAGATCCCCCAGTGAGGAGGGGAGAACCAGACAGACAAGAAGGGGATCAAAGATAACTCCAAAGTGTAATTGAATAACAAATCTGAGACTCGCCCCACCACCACCCCAAGCACCATCACCAGCAGACCACATGCAGGCGGTTCCTTTCTCTGTTGGGGGGTAAACTGTAAGTGGAAACTTCCCTTAGAGAAAAGAACAGCAGCTGAACCACCGGGGATGATGGGCAAACGCTCTTCCGGCCTCACTGCTCCAGGCTGCTCTGTCACAGCCCATGCTGTGGAGGCCTGAGGCCCTTTCTTTCCCTGGGGCTGCCTGAGAAAAGCTTCACTTTGTTTGGGGAAAAGTGATCAACTGCCCCAAGAGTCCTCTGAAGATGAAGTTTCAAGTTATTTCTTTCATAACAAAAATAGATTTTGTATCTCCGTGTATTTTAGTGTTGCACACACAGGTTGGATTCAGCGAATCCAACTACTAGTTGAATGGATCTGAGTGTGTTTATTTTATAAGGAGAGAGTCTTGCCTTCCTGTGTCTCCACTTTTCTGTAGTACCCACCATGGCATTAGTCCCATATATGTGCCCAAACTGGATCTAAAGAGAGCTGATGTCCAGGGAAGGAGAATAGAAGTGGGAAACCAACATTTAGAATATGGTGAAATCCACAGGCTACAAAGCTTTGAAAATTCTGGGCTCTGTATCTCGAAGTGGGCAGATTCCAAGACTGGGAGACCAGAGACCAGAGTTCCTGGTTTGGGTCTAAGAATCTGGGGTGACCTTTTGTTCCTCAAAATCTCCTAGGAATGCCAAAGTAGAGTTCTGGAAGAGGTCCTGGGTACATGACCTTGTTCTGCTACTAATTTTCTGGTTGATGTTAAATAAATCTATCTAGGCCTCACTTTCTCCATCTGTAAAAGGAAAAGATTATATTAGACCTATAGTAAGAACTGATCAAATATGTGACTAAAGTAGGCATACACCAAACAACATTAATCGTGCATATTTATGCACCATTAATTCCTTAATATTCCATTAATATTCTTATTTATTTCAATAAGTCTTTGATACAGAAAAGATTTACAGCTGTTGACAACTAACATAAAATAGAGCAATGTAACAAGAATTGGGAGTGGATGAGAAAAAAAGAAACAGAGTCAAAGACACACAAAGGTAGGGGATAAAATGCCAACAGAAATTAGACTAGAACACAAAATCAAGTTCTGCATTTTGCTAAAGGCAAGCCAAACATTGTGCTCTGAGCTACCTAGAAGCCAATGTGAAAAGAGAAACTTACCCAGACCAAAAAATAAAAGCAAATCAACTACTCAATAAAGAAACAACTAGACTCTACAAAAATGTCAGAGAAATTCTCCTGAAGATCGTTACCAAAGGACAATGTTGAAGATAGTGATCAATGTCCTCAAAAGCTTCCTTCTAGAACATACAACAATGAGATTTCCTGGGGACTGAATAGAGGCTCGTGGCAACACAGTGACATGAAAGTCAGTCACTCAGGAACCCATGGCAATAGACTTCAGGCATGCAGTTCTCTGTGGATCTGGATAAATTCAAAGAGATATTTTAGATTATTTAGATGCATGGAAGTTGCTGTGGTTTGATTTCCCCCCCAAGTTCATGGATCCAACTTAACCCCAAATATGGTGGTGGAAAGTGGGACCTTTGGGAGGTGACAGGATAGCGAGCATTGATCTATTCACAGGGTAATGGGTTGATGGTTTGATAGGCTGTCATGGGTGCAGCTCTGATGGCTTTAAAAGGAGAGCAAGTGAGGGCCGGCCCCGCGGCTCACTCGGGAGAGTGCGGCGCTGGTAGCACCAAGGCCACAGGTTCGGATCCTATATGGGGATGGCTGGTGCGCTCACTGGCTGAGTGTGGTGCAGACCACACCATGCCAAGGGTTGCGATCCCCTTACCGGTCAAAAAAAAAAAAAAGGAGAGCAAGTGAGTTGCTCCTGCTCTTGCCATGTGACACTCTGTATCACTGTAGGGAGTCACCAGCAAGAAGAAGGCCCTCACCAAATGCATTCCCTGGACCTTGAACTTCCCAGCCGCCAAAGCTGTATGAAATAAATTTCATTTCTTTATAAACTACAAGTTTCAGATATGCTGTTTTAAGCAACAGAAAAGGTACTAATACAGAAGGAATACAAATCTTTCCATGATCTCTACTTGATCGTTTCCAACTAGTTTCAAAATACCAGATAAAGACATTTCTGTCATCCATTCTTTTCTTCAGCTTTATGAGGTATAATTGACAAATAAAACTGTTTATATTTAAAGTGAACGACATGAAGATTTATACACATGTGCATTGTGAAACGATTACTACAATCAAGTTAAATAACACATCCATCACTTCACATAGCCTTTTTTTCCTTTTTTTGCAAGAACACTTAAGATCTACTCTCTTAGCAAATCTCAAGTATACAATACAGTGCTACGAATTATAGCCACCATACCATATGTTAGCTCCTCATAGCATTTTCATCATATAAGTGAAAGTTTGTACCCTTTGGCCAACATGTCCCCATTTCTCCCATACCCTATCCCACAGCCCCAGGCTATCACCATTCTAACTCTTTGTTTCTGTGAGTCTGACTTTTTTTTTTTTTTTAAAGATTCCACCTGTAGGTGATACCATAGAGTATTTTTCTTTCTCTGTCTCGGCTCATTTCCCTTAGCATAATGCCTTCCAGTTTCATCCACGTTGCTGCAAGTGGCAGGATTTACTCCTTTTTCATGGCTGAATAACAGTCCAGTGTGTGTGTCTGTGCATAAACTTTCTTTGTCTGTTCTTCTCTTCATGGACACTTAGGTTGATTCCATATCTTGGCTATTGTGAACAGTGCTTCAATGAACATGGGAGTGCAGGGATGTCTTTGAGATAGTGATTTTATTTCCTTTCGATATATACCCCGAAGTGAGATTGCTTGATTGTATGGTAGTTCTATTTTTAATTTTTTGAGGAACCCCCATACAGTTTTGCATACTGGCTATACTAGTTTATGCTCCCACCATCAGTGTACAAGGGTGTCACTTCTCCCAGGGTGATGGAGATGCAAAAACTTACTCAAAGCCCATTTCTTCTGAGCAGTGAGAGTCCCTGAAGGGGTTAGTTCCCAGGAACCCTCAAGAGAGAAGCGTTCTTTGGGAAATAACACTGAACGAGGGTCTTCTCTCAGTATTTATTCTCCAGGCCAGAAAATTACAGAAAAGGAACATGGGTGGTTACAAAAAAGAACTGTAAGATAATTGTCATGGCAACAATCATTAGGTTTAGCTGCACCAAGGACATCTGCCCTTAGAGCCAGCAATTGTGCTGTGTTACAATTCTTTATCTACAACAGAGACTTTAGCCCAGGGAAAGTTTTCTGTCTTTCACAAGCTTACCATTTCTATGTGTAATTTTTAAAAGTTAGGCCCTGTGAAATACATTTGTTTTATAAATGTTAGTATACTCCACATATGCCCCTTATTCATTTATTTTTTTTTTAAGACAAAGCAAAAGCTATAGATCAAGGTTTCACAGTTAAGACATAAACATTTTGTTAAAGCAAAATTAGTATCATTTTAGTATGGCTATTCCTTTTAATTTATCCCAGCTGGGGACTGATGATGTCACTGTCTCTCAGGGCTGTTGCATCAGCATCATTCCTGGTGGTATGAATTGGGGTGTTATTGCCAGTTGTTAAAACTCTGGAATGGGACTCTGTTCCATGTAATAGCTGATTTTGAGTCCAGAGAGTTTGTTTGTGTTCACCCATCCAGGACATCACTGCTTCCAAAGTATTTAATATTTGTAAAATTTTTTGATCAATTACAAATCTTTTGATTAGGAACAGGATGTCTCATCCAAGTCATAAGCACCCCCTTTAAGGCCGTGAAACTTTAGAGAACTGCTTTTGTGGACAAGGTATTATTCCCCCCTTTTACAATCAAAGCATTCCTCATAAAAGCATTGATGATCAATTTTCTGATTGAAAAGGATTTACTTTTCTTTGTATAGATCCCTCGGCACTGGGAAGGCTTATTCCCAGGTTGTCATGTCCCACTTCGGAGAGGGGAAAGATGAAACAGCAGTTAGGCCAAATTAGGCCAATATGAAGAGGGATCAGGAACTTAGAAGAGACATGCTATTTTATAACCAAAGTTTTAAATTATATCCTGTTATAAAGAGAGAGTCAATTTTTATTGAACTTATGAAAATAACCACATTGCCATAATAATCATAAAGATACTCAAAGTTTTTAAATTTGGGGGGGGATCAAATAGGGAGAAAAACGAATACTTTTATCTCTGTTTTTAATTTTTTTTTTTTTTACCAAACTGCTGTTAGTTATAGATAGCTATAGAGAGAGTTTTCTTAAATCTGGAAAACAAGACATTAATGAGTGATGTTTTAAAATAAAAATTGTAAAAATCTATAATTCCTTTTAATCAGTTCATTAGTTTTATGTAATTAACTTTTGTTATTTTGACTTTGGTGAGTAATTTCACAAACCCATCAGTTTCTTCATTAGAATTCTGGAAATTCAGTTCAAAGGTATGAACTCAAAGTTTGTCAGGAAACTGTACCTGTCAGAGTTTGTTTATGAAATATTTGAAGATATAACATTTTAAAATTATAACTGAACCAAGATTATGACTGGTAGCATTTATATCAAGACACAGATTTCCAAGAACCTTACAAGATTTTGGAACACATATTAATAACATCTTAGTATAACCAAAGAAAGTCAAACATATTTCTTGTTTTGACAATGTTTTTCATATAGCCTAATTTATCAAATAAGCCAGTTGGTTTTGATACATCTCTTATATATCCTTTGAGAAACCCCATGGCCCTTGGAACCCCTCAAAGTTACTTTAAGTGAAAATATTGTGCTTTCAGAATTTAGTTTTGGAAAGTTTGTCAAATAACAAATGCTTAAATTACTCACCAATCATTACAAAAATAAAAACAAAGTGACATAGAATTTAAAGGCAGAGAGTACAAGAAATTATCACGAAAAAACATGAAATAAGTTTCCTAGGCCAGTTATCTAAAAGATAAAGAAAACCTCTTACAATTTTCTATTAAGAGCTTTTAGGTGCTTTTAGGAAATCTGTTTGTTCCAATGTAGGAGAACAAATTTTAACTCTGTATAGAATATTTTTGATATTAATTTTTAGAAAAACTCACACATAATTTGCTTTCAAATCCAGTCAATCCTTCTAACAAACTTATCTACACAAACCATTTTCATGACTTACTCAGACATTTGACAACATGCTTTAGACTTTTCATTTTTTTCTATACTTTTCATTTTTTT
>NW_007730320.1:156608-159908 GCF_000696425.1 Galeopterus variegatus | reverse complement strand
GAAAAAAAGGGGAAAAAAAAAAAAAAAGCCTCTAGGAAAGACAAATGTAATCCTGTTTGATTAGTAAACCCAGGAAAAGATGTGTGCTGATAAGAACATTTTTATACATTCAGATTAGCAAATGGGCGTCCATTTGTCAGAGCAGATTACACAAAGCCCAGTCTGAGCCTCAGCTATTTTTCCCAAATAAATATTTATGGTTTTCCAGCCCAAAACTTGGTGTATTAAATTTATACCCTTATCAGATAATGTTAACTAGGGCCTTTGAGATATTTGGCATAGGTCCCCTTTCACTAGCTATCCTGGGTTGCAAGTATCCACATGGCATTTACAGCCATGTGGAATCCAGAGAGGCCATGTCTAGCTTAAGGCAGAGGGCAGCATTCACAAAGATAATGCCTAAAAGATATTGTTTCTCCCAGCATGGCCAGAAGGCAGAGCTGAGATAAGGAGGAGACATATTGGGCTTTTGTCCTGCAGCTGATGGCCCATGTGCTGTGGACACATTATGTCCTCTGATCTCACCATGGCCCTCTGTTTAGTGTCCAGAATTTAGAGGCTTAAAACCAAACATAAACTAACAACAAGACATGTGTAGGGCATTGGGAGAAGCCCAGAAGCCTGTTCTCGTACAGCTTTTAGTCCTTAAACAAACTAAACAAGTATTAAACATACCACAAAATGTGTTGACTTAAAGACAAATTTAGGCAAAAGGTTTAAATCAAATTTTGAAAATATTTTTATTTTATCAAAACTTTAGAAAATCAAATTCACATGAACTTGAAAAGTATACTTATTTATTTAATGAGCACACGTCAANTTAAACAAACTAAACAAGTATTAAACATACCACAAAATGTGTTGACTTAAAGACAAATTTAGGCAAAAGCTTTAAATCAAATTTTGAAAATATTTTTATTTTATCAAAACTTTAGAAAATCAAATTCACATGAACTTGAAAAGTATACTTATTTATTTAATGAGCACACGTTAATTATAAGCCAATTTGGTACCATGCAGACAATACAAACACACATACAGGTGTGAACATATGAACGTGTAGACATAACATACATTTATGTACTTATACATGTAGATATAAACAGAAACAATAAGGATTTTATAGGTTTCATTTAAAATATAATAAGGAGACAGATAAAATAGAAAACTCATTAGTATCAAAGGATAGTCAGGTTTAAATTGTGTTTCTAAAGAATGTTAAAGCTTATCTGTGAGGCCTCACCCTGTTTTAGAGAAAGTAAGGTAACAAAAACAGGTAGATTTTAGTCTAGTTTTTGTTTCTCAAATAGGTTACTGAGTTTAAGGGCTGAGCTATTAAACATAGATGAAGACATTTGACTTTTGGGGTTTTCAGAGAAAGGCAGCAGACCCAAATGGAGGTCTGGTTGGTGCTAGGGCTGCATTTCTCATAAAGCCTCGGAGTCTTTGGTGATGAAGAGAAGTACATGCAGTTAAGAAAAGAAAACATGCTCAAACAAAACTAACATTGCAAGGAAATATAATTTCTTTTACTTTAGTTTTTCCAATTAAAAGTTTTTTCAGTTACCGGCAAAGATTAAGTTTTATCCTTTTTCAGTGACATAAACATGTCTTTGTTTTTTGTTAAGGTCTTAACTAGGTCTCAAAGTGACTTGACGTAGATTCCAAGTTGTTAGATGGGATGCCTTGACGAGAACCATTGTATAAATTAACCAGTGATCAATTTGTTCCCCAATTTTTATGTCAAGGCTCCCTTCCTTGGTGTACCAAGGATATTGTTGTCTAATAACCACTAACAGTTTTACAAACTGCCGTTCAGTTACTTTATAGCTGGTTGCTTTAAGGAGACATTGGAGTTGTAATATATGTTGAGTCCCCCTTTTTGTTAAAGAATTTTCCATATTTTACAAGTAAAAAAAAGAGAAAAAAACCTTCGGGTTGAAAGCTAGCTTGACCTGCTGCAGGTGTGCAGTCACTAATCGAAAGCCACCTGTGATTCCCTTACTGGGATAAGTAAAGGCAAATGTTGGACGTCCTTTACCTTCCAAGGCTTGGCAGGTTGGTCTCTGATCCATGGAGTCAGAATTCCTCACACGGGCACCATTTGTCACCTCTCCTAGGGTGATGGAAATGCAAAGGATTACTCAAAGCCCATTTCTTCTGAGCAGTGAGAGTCCCTGAAGGGGTTAATTCCCAGGAACCTTCAAGAGAGAAGCATTTCTTGGGAAATAACAACAAACTAGGGTCTTCTCTTGGTATTTATTCTCCGGGCCAGAAAGTTACAGAAAAGGAACATGGGTGGTTATAAAAGAACTGTAAGATAATTGTCATGGCAGCAATCACTAGGTTTAGCTGCACCAAGGACATCTGCCCTTAGAGCCAGCAGTTGTGCTGTGTTACAATTCTTTATCTACAACAGAGACTGTAGCCTCGGGAAAGTTTTCTGTCTTTCGCAAACTTAACATTTCTATGTATAATTTTTAAAAGTTAGGCCAGGTGAAACACATTTGCTTTATACATGTTAGTGTACTCCACACAAGGGCTACCTTTTCTCCACATTCTCACCAACACCTGTTATCTCTTGTCATTTTGATAATAGCTATTCTAACAGGTGAAATGTGATATGTCATTGTGGTTTTGATTTGCATTTCCCTGATGATTAGTGAGTCTGTCAACTTTTATTAACAATTTCTGATTGTTAAAGAACAAATCAGAAATACAAACTTTATCTTTAATGACACCAAAGGATATTTGTTACTCAGAATGGTACAAAAATGAAGGCAAAAAACAGACAGAAATGACCAATCTGGGAGCAGGAAGTTCAAACCTAAAAGCCTATGATAAGGGGTTGGGTCTAGAAGAAAGGAGATTTACTCTGAAGAAGCCCAGAAAGCCCCTGGAACTGAAGGTACAAGGACAGTGGAAAGCAGGTGGCTTAGTTTGCTCAGGCTGCTGTAACATAATATGTTACACTGGGGAACATACAAACAATAGAAATTTATTGCTCATAGGCCTGGAGGCTGGGAAGTCCAAGATCAAGGTGGCAGCAGATCCAGTGTCTGGTAGGTCCCTCTTCCCATAGATGGTGCCTTCTACCTGTGTCCTCACATGGTGGAAGGGACAAACAAACCCCCTCAGGCCTCCCTTATAAGAAGGGCTGTCATCCCATTCATGAAGGCTCTGCTCTCATGACCTAATCACCTCCTAAAGGCCCTGCCTTTGAATACTATTGCATTGGAGATCAGGTTGCAACATATGAATTTGGGGGGGATACAAACATTCAGACCATAGCAGCAGAGA
>NW_007730320.1:145039-156429 GCF_000696425.1 Galeopterus variegatus | reverse complement strand
GATCAGGTTGCAACATATGAATTTGGGGGGGATACAAACATTCAGACCATAGCAGCAGAGAAAAGTGAATAAGGATGCTGAGACATTGAACCAGAGAGGGAGACTCACCATCACCAGGCATGGAGAGAGTGACACTGGAGATGGGGGGATGAAACAAAGGCTAGCACAGTGAAAGGACAGACTTTGGTCCTCTGCTGCTTCCCATCTTTGGAGCTCCAGCAAACAGGGTGACACTCGCAGTCAGGGACATGAAGGATCCTCCTCTAGAGAAACTGACACCCCCAAGAAAACAAAGGCCCACAGATAATGACTTATGGGGGGTCCCCAAGGAAAAAGCCCCTGACCACTTATGCCTCCTCTGGTAGAGCCCCCAAGACAGTAAGCCCCACACCTGCACACAGAGACCCAACCAGCTCCTCATACCTAACAATTACCTGTGAATGAGCTGTGGAAGGGTGGTAAAGCATTAGGTTTGGTATGCACAGGCCCAGTGTCCGAGTGCTCTAAGAACCTAGAGATTTGAGGGGTGTCTCAGGCATTCTCAAAGTGTCCGATTCAAACCGTATTTTCTAAACACATTTTAACTACTTTTACAATAAGAACAATATTGTGGGAAAAAATAAAAAATATGAATGAACTGTGAAGGATCACCAGGCATTTTTCAACAAGAAAGAGAGACACCAAAACAAACAGAAAAACAAGAGTTGGGGGAAACAAAAATTTCAAGGAATAGAATAAAACTTGTAGTAAAAAAAGACCCTACAAATAATGGTCTCATCTAGATAAGGAAAAACCTAAACAGATGACAAAATAATGCAGTTATTAACTCCAAGATAAAGAAAAGCTGAACAAGAAATAAAATATTATCATGATACATTATTTGGCTCAGCAATGAATAATATTCACACAGTTACAATAGAAAATAAGGATCTAATAAAAAATGTGATTTAACCATAGTGGGAGGACAGGAGAGGGGAAGGGAGGGAAAGTCAAATCCTCATCTTCTGCAAAACTGATGAATTAAGATGCAGGATATTCATTCCGGAAGGTGGCATTAAATACAAGAAGAAGCAGTAAAGACAGTTAAAAGAATTATTTAAGGAGTAGGGGATAGGATGGAAATAGGGGTTAGAGGACTACTTTTTTCTGATTTGATTTCTTAGCGCCTTTTCACTTGTTTGAACATGTGCTTGCTTTGCTTTGATAAAATGAAAATTAATTTTAAAATTTAAGGATTCTCTCAGCCACATATGAAATGCACACATAAATGACGGTCAATTTACAGTCACATTCCATAGCAAGTTCCTGGGATTCAACTATTCAATGTACCCAGTGAAGCAGGACTTGTATGTATCACAACCAGCAAAGACGGTGAACTGAGGAAACACCTGTACTCTAGACTGTAAGCTGCATGAAGACAGGGATCAGGCCAGTCACGTCTCCTAAGCACCTGCCTGCCATGGTAAATAATAATAGCCAACATTTTTTGTTGACCTCTTACTATGTGTCAATCCCCTAGTCTAAGCATGTTACATGTATTAAGCCATTTAATCCTACCAGCATCCCACAAGATAGACATTACAGTTATTCCCATTCAACAGATGAGAAAACTGAGGGACAGAGAAGGTAATTGTATTCATTTGTTTCTGTTGCTTGTATTAAAATACTTGGAACTGGGCGTTTTATAAGAAAATGAAATGTATTGCTTATAGTTTCAGAGGCTGGGAAGTCCAAAGTCCAGGGGACGCATCTGGTGAAGGCTTTCTTTGGTGGTGACTTCAGTGATGGCAGGATATCACATTGCAAAATGGTGGAGCAGAGAGAGAGCAAGAGAGAAACAGACTTTGTGCTCCCCTTTTAGAGCCCTCAGAACCACGCCCCTGACCACCATTACTAACCCATTCACTTCTGCACGGTCCTACAATCCAATCACCTCTTCAAGGCCCCACCTTTCAATTACTATAATAGGATTTCCTGCCCTCTTAACAGTCACAGGGGGGCCAGTTTCTAACATATAAAACTTGGGGGATACAATTCAAGCTTCAGTGAGTTTTGGGGGGCATAATTCAATCCACTACGGTAATTTATGCATATTACAACCTAGTAAATGGTGAAGCCAGGCTTTGATTCCAGTCTGACACCTTCTCTTTTAATGACTGCATGTGCTCAATAAATATTTGTGGAAGGAAGACTACATGGCCAAAGGCGGGGGGTCATGGGGGTGGGCAGTGGTGGTGGTGGGAATTAACAGAAAGAGAAAAAAGAAAAGAAAGGCCAACTCTCCCTAGAAAATAAATTGGAATCTGATACAACACAGATATCCAAAATTCCGCTCTAGAGAGCAGGAAGGCAGTCATTTTAGCCAGGAAAAAGCTGTAGGCACATCTAATCAAAAACTGCTCTCAGACTATCAACACAAAGCACTCATAGGCTCTCTAGCTTTGAGCAATACTGCTTCCTGGGGTGCTCTCCACAATGACCTCACTGCAAAGTGTAGGTGAAGTAACCAAGAAGACAGCTCTCTCCAGGAGGTGGAGGCAGGAAGGACAGCAAGAGCCAGATCTTGAGTGACCTCCCGTCTAGACCCAAAGACAACACCTGTGTACGTAATCCAAGTTTTCCCACTTAATAAAAAGAATTAACATTGCTATGATGCCAGAGTAAGGGTCTGGGAGGCCTGATAGTCAGCCTCAACCCACCCCTCCTCTTACCAGATTCTCCACTCTGTCACAGGAAAGAATTCAAGAGCAGGGTCACAGTAGAAAGTGAGAATAGGTTTAATATAATGAATAAGAGATACAGATTTCACAGAGAGAGTGTAGTCTAGCTCCAGAGACTGAGTGGGGCCCACTCCAAGTTTAACACAAAAGTAAGAAATACACACTCAAAGTTTAGTTTAGAGTGCAGGCTGGCTCAAGAGAGTGAGCAGCTGCTTGCCGAAAGTAAGCCTGATACAAAAGAAAGAGACGCACGCTCCACAGGCAGAGTGCAGGCTGGCTCTAGGAGAGTGAGCAGCGGGCCCGCCTTCTGCTGGGATTCAACTTTTATAGTTTTGCCATCTGATACATATTCATGCTATCTAATGAATATTCAATTAAGGAGGTGGTTCCTTAGTTATGTACCATAGTTTCACACATGCTCAGTTGGTCTCTCTTTACAGCATGTTCATTGGTCAGATTCTATCATATGCACCAGACAGATTCAAGAATATTCTGTGCTCCTTCGCACCTCTAGTGGAAGGTCATTCAAAGAATAAATTACACTTTACTGAGCATGCTCAGCTACTAGGGTTATATAATCCCTCTCTACTGAGCATGCCCAGCCACTGGATTCGTATAAGTCCACCCCTTGTGGTCTCAATTTCCCTGTATTGGTGCCAAAAATAGGTCTAACAAGCAACAGTAACTCTCTTCTAAGGGAGAAGCTAGAGGAGGGGCTGGAGACCTTGGGGATTGGCTTGAAACCCAGAGGCATATCCTGAAACCCAAACCCAGGGAAACTGAGCACCTCCTATCTCAGCTATGGTCTGAATGTCTGTGTTCCCCCCAAATTCATATGTTGAAATCCTAATCCCCAAGGTGATGGTATTAGGAAGACGGGGCCTTTGGGAGGTGATTAGGTCATGAGGGCAGAGGTGTCTTTAATGGGATAAGTGTCCTTATAAAAGAGGCCCCAGAAAGCTGCCTTGCTCCTTCCACCATGCGAGGACACAGCGAGAAGATTCCACCTATGAACCAGGAAGCAGGCACTCACCAGACACCAGGCTGCTGGTGCCTTAATCTTGGACTTCCCAGCCTCTAGAACTGTGAGAAATAAATTTCTGTTGTTTATAAGCCACCCAAACTGTAGTATTGTACAAACTGAAATAAATATAGCAGCTATGAAACAGGATTGCTCTGGCTCCCTCCCACCTGCTCTTCCAGGGCCCACCACCCCTGAGGACAGCTCACATGTGCTTATGGACACGACCTCAATTTCCCACCCTTCCAGGGATTGGCCCCTTCACACCTCTCTGCTCTGGCTCCACCAACTGCCACCAGCCAAGCGTCTGCTGCTTGTGCCAAGGCCAATGCTGCTCACAAACCCATGTATCACTCTCTGCTGTTGTGAGCCATGGAGCTCTCAGTGGTAGCTTCTTCTCCTGCTCCTTCTCCACTGCCTGCTGCTCCCAGGGACTTGACAGTGACTCTTATGGAGCAGCGACCCCCAGAGGGGCCACACTATCTCCCAAGGCCCCCCAGGGACCACAGCAAAATCGCCACTTCACTTTCCGCTGCAGCCCCCGTTCTCCAGCATCTGGGCACAAATGCAAGAAGACTCGATTGAGAACAGAACCCTCCATGCCTCCAAGTGGGAGGCGTTGTCTCTGATCTAGCCTGTGGCCTTGACTCTCTCTTCTTGTTGATTTTATTTTCCCCTCCTTAGTTCCTCAGGCAAGCAAGCCCCTGGTAATAATTCTATGAAAGATGGGATGGGAAGGGGACAGAGAGCTTAAGATTAGGAAGAGTAGACATTCTGCGCAGCAGAGTGAGCCAGGGCATGTTGCAGGGAAACTGTAAGATACAAGCAGACCTTGCAGGATAGAGTCTGCGACAAAGCCCAGAGCACGTGACCCCACGCTGGTCAGAAGTGGAGACCCTGGGAGGGCTGAGTCAGAGGGACCTGTAGGAAAGAGAGCGAGGCAAGACTCATTTTCAGGCCTTGAAGACCAGGCTTGGAGTTTCAAAATAGAAAGCCAGTTCTGAGAATCTTCCGCACACCTCCATTTGTAGATATCCTGTGGCAGATGCGCTCTGAGGCTGGCTCCTGTCCCTTTCTGACAACCTGCTTCTTTTCCTTCCTCTACAACCGAGCCTAGAAATTAAGTATGTATGTCACCTTCCAGCCCTCTCTAAGGCTAGGGCTGGTCATGTGCTGTCCCGGGATTTGGACAGAAGTAGAGTCCCTGTGGAGGGACCTGACACACACACACACACACACACACACACACACGTGGCAAAGTGTCAGAAGAAGAAAGCGTGTGGCTCCCGCCCCCGCCTCGGCTCTTCTGCCTCTTGGCTGCAATACAGGAGCACACCCTGGAGAGGTGGTAGCCGTCTTTCCACCAGGAGAACCAAAGCCGCACACCAGGAGATCAGAACAGGGGGACAGAAGAGGCCAGTTCCTCCCAAACGTGCTGAGCAGCTGCCCCAGGCCCGGACTGCCTTCCTCCAGGTGTCCCGTTACGTTGCCAGAAAGGAAGGAAGGAGGGAGGGAAGAATCATGCTTAAGCCATTATGGTCAGATTTTCTATTACCTGCAGGGAAATGCATCTCCTGACACTGCAGGATCCTTTGCAATATCAAAAAACTGGAAATAAAAATTGACATGGGGTGGTAACATAAATTATGAGCAATCCACACTGTGGAATACTATATAGTGCTAAACTACACCCACACACACAGTGACATAAAAAGACCTCTGCAATGTATTGTCAAATGAGACAAACCAGTCAACACAACGACGTACAGTGTTAACTTATGTGATTTTTAAAATTATGTCTGTGCATGTATCTATCTATCCATCTATCTGTCTGCAAATGTGCAGATAAGAGGAGAAATGTATGTACCAGCTGTCCACAGTGGTTTCTCCTGGGGCTGTGGGAGAGCAGGTCTGGCCGGGGGTGCAGGGCCTCACTTTTCACGCCATAGTTCTGGGGAAAGCAGTTGAAGAGCACAGTCTAGCTCCTTTCCCTCCCTTTTGGTAATTAAGTTCTAGACTTGCTGACCTGCACAGAGGGCTTAACGTCACCGGAGATAAGCCTTTAGATGTCTTTGACTCTAGAATTCTAAACACCCTGATCAGCCTCCCACTGCAGGAAGAAAGCCCTGTGGCTGTGTGGTCGGGGAGCCCTCTGACCTGCCATGTCGATGGCATTACCCCTGGGCTTCTGCCCTGCACCACCTCCAACCCCAAAACCTAGAAATGGAATTCACGCACCCAATCAGATAAGCAATTGGGCCATTCGAAGAGCTGGTGGGTTCTACGACACCCCAAATCTGGATGAAACACTCTTGCCCACTTCCAGTGGGGACTCTGCAGCCCTGGCAAAGCTGGTCCCTGCCACCTGTTACCAATGAGGTTGGAGGAACCTCCCTCCCTCTTCCTGACCCTGGGAGTCTGAATCAAGGACTCCCTGTCACTTCTTGGCAGCACCAAGAAGGGTCCTGGTGCGAGGGGATTGCCTGTCTGCCTAACGCCACCAGCAGGAGGGATGTGGCCAGAGTGGTCCACAGCTGCTCTGAGGGATAGCTGCTCCAAAATCTAAACCACAATGGGTGTGAGGGAGAGAGTGTTCAAAGGTGGCGGCATAGAATGAATGTTGAGGACACTCCCAAGAGCCAGTTCCCTGGGAACAGAGTGTGGGCTGGACACAGTGAGGTCCCACATGGTCGTGAGGCCACCGTTGAGGAAAAAGGAGCCACACAGAAACTGGTGCCCACAGCCACCAAAGCCCTTCAGCAGCACTATGTTAAGTAAGTGTGAGTTAATTATGGAGTAATCAGTGGTGAGGGCGTGGGGCAGACAGTTCCATTCCAAAGACGGCACGAGGACCTGTGACAGAAGGACAGGAGTTACGTGACTTGGCCGCCACACAGTAATCTCAGAGGCTCTCAGCCTGGTACTCGCTGGAGAGTAGGGGAGACACCACAGTGCTCTCGCCCCGGATCACCTGCCTCTCAGAGCCAAGCCCCACTTAGGGCCAATACTTCATCCGATAAACCTTTACTGGCCACCTGCTGTGTGCACAGCCTTGAGCTGGGTAGATGCAGAGGAAGCTTGGTGCCTGCACACACGTGGGAAGGGGCACCACTGTGCCCAGCAGGGGCCATGGAGGGGAAGTCACTGGCAGAGCAGCTGCAAGGACCAGGGAGCTATGATGGTGGGAGGGACGACAGTGCTACAAACAATAAGTGAGCAGCTGTGGATGGAGCGTGCAGAAGCTGGGGCAGGAAGACTGTAGGAAGGCTGAGCACAGAAAATCCACCTGCAACTTCCCATGCAGAGGGTTACAGATGCAGGCGGGCAGTGCTCAGAGCAATGACCCTACATCCTCCCGTTCTGTTCCTGAGGCTGAGTGGCAAGCCCACGGTCCCCTACAAATGCCAGCCTGTGGGGCCTTGGCAAGGCCAGAAGCTGAGACATCCGTGGGAAGCATGTGATGGGGTGGGGCAGAGGACTGGGGAGGGGGTTGTTGAGTCTAGAGTAGGAGCTGAGTCAAGGAAAAGTGCTGATCACGATGTAGGAGTTGAGTCATGGGGTAGCGTTGTGTGTGGTATAAGAATTGAATCATAGTGCAGGAGAGCCGAGACGTGGCACCAGTGTCCAGCACAGTGGTGCAGGAGCCAATTCATGGCACAGTGTCCAGCATGGTGCTGCAGGAGCCGAGTTGTGGCACAGTGTCCAGCGTGGTACAGGAGCTGAGTCATGGCACAGTGTCCAGTGCAGTGCAGGAGCTGAGTCGTGGCTCAGTGACCAGCGTGGTGCAGGAGCTGAGTCGTGGCACAGTGTCCAGTGCAGTGCAGGAGCCGAGTCGTGGCTCAGTGACCAGCGTGGTGCAGGAGCTGAGTCATGGCACAGTGTCCAGTGCAGTGCAGGAGCCAAGTCGTGGCTCAGTGACCAGCGTGGTGCAGGAGCTGAGTCGTGGCACAGTGTCCAGTGCAGTGCAGGAGCTGAGTCGTGGCTCAGTGTTGAGCACGGTGGTGCAGGAGCTGTGTCATGGCACAGTGTCCAGCGCCACAGTGGCCAGCACGGTGCAGGAGCTGCGTCATGGCACGGTGTTGAGTGTGGTAGAGTAGGGTACCGTTGCATTGCACTGCTTCATGATGATTCCAGAGCTGCCCAGAAATAAGCATCCCCAGCCCCTTTCTTCTCCCCAAATTCTGTCCCATCTCCCTGACCTCCTCCCCCATTCTGGGGAGCTGGAGTGACACTATTTGCCAAGGGGCATTGGAGGGACATTAGAGCCTCAGACTGAAGGGGCCACACAGATCTCCCTCACCTCAAGCCAGGCTACTGCTCCCTGCCTTGGGACCCTGATGACATTGAACTCACCCATCAGTCTCCCTCATCCTGTGGCCCATCTGCCACCTGCTCTCCCTGCCCACCCACCAGACTGGTGCTCTAACGGAATCAGCTTAAAAGAGGGGAAAATATCCTCCAAGTAACAAAGAATCGTATAATTACTTTGCAGCTCCTTGTCCTTGGTAATTTTATGCTTGTGTTGCTATAATTACACATTACGTGGAGTTAGAGAGTCGCGGCTCTTGTGTGGCCGATCAGTGACATCTGCAGGATTTTCAAATGGAAAAAAATCCACAGGGAGGGAACTTGGCTATGTAGTGCTTGGTTACTGTGACTTCCCCAGACCTCCATCCGTATTTGCCTCCAATGATGGCCCTCAGCTCCCCCAGCCTCCCTTACCCTCCACCGAGGCCACTCCGTCCTTACCTGGACCCCTGCCCCAGCCATCTGCCAGCCCTGCAAGACCATCCGTTCCCCACACAGGCCTTGGATGGGTTTTTCATAAAGGCGATCGGATCATCACTTCCTGCCTGGCGTCCTTCCGTGGCTTACCTTCACCTTCAGGAGAAAAGCTAGAGTCCTCCTCGGGGAGGGAGGCTGGGCAGGGAGGACAGATGTGGAGCAGGCCCAGAGCCTGGTCTCGTCCCCCTGGGGCGTAGGAGCTGCTGGGTGGCTCCCAGGCAGGACTGTAGGCCTCCGAGCCCCACCGGCATCCTCATTCCAGGTGGCCCCGTGTTTTCAGAATCAAACCCTTGCTGATAGAGAGTAATGAGTACTAAGGAGAGCACCGACTCCTCTTGGCCTTGGAGACCCATAAAAATGACTCGAATGAACTGCTTGTAGTTGACCCCATGGTGACCAGCAGGAGGAGCATACCCTATTTCTCCTGCTGTAACCAGTCAGGGTCAGGAGTCCAGAAACCTTGGGATTCACCATTTGAAGGCAACCTGGAGCCAGCCAGCTCTGTTTGGGAGGACACCGCTGAGAGAGGCTGGGTAGGGCTGCTGCATATCTGTGGGAGAAATTTGCAAAGGTCAAGGCACACCCCATTACATGGGATCTCCCCAAGCACACTGCACCAGGACCTCTGTCCACTTCTGCTCTGTTGCCGCTTGTACCCCATGTCTAGGGCAGCCAAGGTCAGGACCAGCTGGACACCCCTCTTGACCGCAAGCCCCCACACCAGCTCTGGCTCCTGGAACAGCTGCCCAGCCTTCACCTGCTCCAGGGCTACAGCTCCTCAGGAAGCCAACTTCCTGCTGCCAGGGGCACTTCAGCCCCTAACTGGACCCTAGATTAGACCAAGATGGTGCAGAGGGGCAGCCACAGGAGGTTCTGAGCAGAGGGGTGACATGATCACGTGACTGTGGTGAGGAGGGCCACAAGAGCCAGGGCCGAGCAGGGCAGAAGTCAGAGGTGGCTGCCACTTTGCAGGCAGAGACAAAGGTGGTGAGAACTAGGTAGAGTCCAGGATCTTTCTAAAGCAGCGTTGACTGAGTTTCCTGGTGGCTGGCCTCGGGGCTGTGGGATCCTGTGCTGGTGCACGGGGTCGTAAGAGGATAGTTTGCCCAAGCACTGGCCCTCTCCTCTCTGAGGCCCTTGGCTCTGGGCTGGTACTGAGCTGCGGGCTCATCCCATCGACAAGGGTGATGGGCCCGGCCACGCAGTTCCCTGCTGGACAACCGCCTGTGACAGCGTGACCAGCCAGCCCCACCCCTCGTGGTCTGCACGTGCCTCCCCTCATTCCTGGGGAGATGATGGGTCCAGCCTTAGTTAAGTCACCTCTGAAAGTCCTCTGGTCCCGGCTCAGGAGAGCCTGGGGTCTCTGGGAAGCCCACTGGCTTTCTGAATCTGTGGAATCCTCTCCGTGTCCCCTAGCCCCCAGGAATATGTTGTGTTGGTAGGAACAGAAGAAGGGAAAAACAGAAGAACACATGAACTCCTCTGCACCCTGAACTCACAGCATCCCACCCCATCTCCAGCCAGCCATGCTCAGCCTACCCACCTATGTCTGTCCCCAAATGAGTCCTCCCTCCAACCACCCTTCAGTTTTCTGGGGTATCTCTTCTCCAGGAATGCCCTCTGCCCCTCCTCCACAAGAGGTCTATAAACATGGCCCAGGCTTCCCTTTAAAAAAGAGGTAATACCTTATTAACAACAGACTGGATTTGTTTCCCAGGGCTGCCATGAAAAATTGCCCTAAACTTCTTGGCTTAAAATAATAGAAATTTTTTTCTCACAGTTCTGGAGGCCAGAAGTCCAACATCAAGGTGTCAGCAGGGCCACGCTCCCCCGAAGGCTCCACAAGAGTCCTACCTGGCCTCTTCCAGGGAAACTGCAGAACTGGTTTCAACCAGTCTCACTTTTTTCTAGCCCGTTTTGAGAAACCCACTGATCAAGCTCAGGGGAGGGAGGTCGTGACCTTGAGCACTTCAAGGAACAGAGATTTCCACCAGCCAAACGCAAAGCCTGGAAACTTAACCACAACGGCCAGTTCCGCGGGGACAGTTTCTACCGTGAGGATGGCCTGGTGCACGGACCGACCAAGCTCTGCCAACTTGAAATTCCCCGACCCCTTCAAACATGCCCAGACCCTGCAATGGGGAGACAGCTTTGAGCCTCGCCTCCTGTCTCCTTGCCGGTCGACCTCGCAGAAAGCCTTTTCTTTTCTCAGAAACCCGCGCCATAGTGTTGGCTTCTATGTGCTTTGGGCAGCGTGCCCTTGCTCGCCAACGCCAGCTTCTGGTGGCTCCTGGCCTGCCCTGGCTCATGGAAGCATCGCTCCAATCTCTGCCTCCGTCTTCACGTGGCCTTCTCTGTGTCTGTGTGTCCTTTTCTGTCTCTTATAGGGGCACTCTCATCGAACTTTGGGCCCACCCTAATCTGGTATGATCTCATCGTGATTCTTACCTTAATTATATCTGTACAGACCCGATTTCCAAATAAGGTCACATTCTGAGGTTCTGGGTGGACATGAGTTTTCTGGGGGGGAATGTTCAACTCGCTGCACCTACTATGTGCGACATCATGCCGATGTTTACCTGCATGACCTGATCACCTTTATGAGTCGTGGTTCTTATGCTCAATATTCCACAGGGAAACTGAGGCTTAAAGAGATGAAGTGATCACCCAAGGCCACACACGCTGGGGCTGTCGCCAGCATTCTTGCTTATCCTACTTTGCAGCACTGCCACTAAAATGTGGTCTTTTGGGCCGGCCCGGTGGCGCACTGCTACAGTGCGCAGCTTGGGAGCGCAGCGGCGCTCCTGCCGAGGGTTCGGATCCCACATACAGACCGGCTCCCGCTCACTGGCTGAGCGAGGGGC
>NW_007730320.1:126866-144039 GCF_000696425.1 Galeopterus variegatus | reverse complement strand
CCTGTGTGAAGAGCCCCGGCTGTGGATTTAGTCAGACCTGGGTTTCCGTCCACGCCTTCACTGCGTGTTCTTGGGCAAGTTACTGAACCTCCGAGCATCAGGCTCCTTGCTTGTTAAGTGGGGATAATAACGGCACAGACTAGTCTCCGTGAAGGAAACCACACTCAGTTGTTTGTGTAGCGTCTACAGCCACTTTGCATCTGAATGGCAGAGGTAAGCAGATGCGACAGAGACCATACAGCCAACACCCCAAATATTTGCTGTCCAGCCCTTTACAGAAAAGTGCGCTGATTCCTGACCTAGAGGACTGCCTGGAACAAAGCATGTTCCCACTAAATATGTGTTGCATGAATGACTGAACGAATGAAGGAAAATCACACAGAAAACCAATGTGGAGACTTTTTCTCTCTAATCATGCTATCTTAGTCACTTTGGGCTGCTGTAAAGAATACCATAAACTGAACAACAGAAATTTATTTCTCACAGTTCCAGAGGCTGCAAAGTCCAAGATCATGGTGCCAGCAGATTCCACATCTGGTGAGGGTCATTTCTAGGTTCATATGAACCGCCGTCTTCTACTGTCTTCCCATGGTAGAGGGGAGGGGGAGGGAGCTCTCTGGGGCCCCTTTTATTTTTCTTTAATTAAAAAAAATTATTTTTGGCAGCTGGCCAGTGTGGGGACTGGGGCCCCTTTTATAAGGACACTGATCCTATTCGTGAGGGCTCCACCCTCATGAACTTGTCACCTCCCAAAGGCCTCACCTCCAGATTGGAGGTGAGGATTTCAGCATATGGATTTGGGAGGACACAGACATGAGCCTATAGCAATGCCGTACCCACCGTCCTACTGTTCTGCTTGAAGAACAAGACTTGGTCCATCACATTTGCCTGGAAGGTAAGCCTGAGACATCACACCTGACTAATTCTCCTCCCTGGGACACTCTGGGATCAGGAGATCGCCATGATCTTCTCTGACAGCTCTTGAGAGGAGGTCAGACGTGGAGCTTCTCCATTTCCCCACGACTGGCCTGAGCCTGGCCTGCCCCTCCGCCTCATAGAGTGGCCAAGGCTAGACACATAGTACAGTTACATCACGTTGCCTTCTCGCAAGGCCTTTGCAAGGCAGAACGTTTTATCCCCATTTTACAGAGATCAGACAGAGGTCTCAGAAGTTTAAGTACCATCCCCAAAATCACATGGCTGGTCAGGGGCAGATGTGGGATCTGAGCCAGCGTCTTTGGGACTCCAAAGCCCTTGTCTGTGCCATTTCTGCCAATGTGTGAAATATTTGACTCCACTCTGGGGCATGTACCCAAGGGCCCAAACTTCCTGGTTGGAAATAAAGGGACAAAACATTCCAGGGGGACTTATTTCTTCATGGAGTGTCATGACTTACTTTTTAAAAAAATCTCCTGCAGAGTTTTAATTACTTTCCAACCTGCAATAATCATCCCAAGAGATGCTAAAGAAACCGAGGGCAGAGGGTCTGTGAAGGGAGATCTCTCCAAGCCTGCTGGCTCAGGTTCCACCCAGGTCTTACGTCTGCAAGTCTCTGCTGAGGAAGCATTTCCAACCTGCAATAATCATCCCAAGAGATGCTAAAGAAACCGAGGGCAGAGGGTCTGTGAGGGGAGATCTCTCCAAGCCTGCTGGCTCGGGTTCCACCCAGGTCTTACGTCTGCGAGTCTCTGCTGAGGAAGCCAGAGTTTTAATTACTTTCCAACCTGCAATAATCATCCCAAGAGATGCTAAAGAAACCGAGGGCAGAGGGTCTGTGAAGGGAGATCTCTCCAAGCCTGCTGGCTCAGGTTCCACCCAGGTCTTACGTCTGCAAGTCTCTGCTGAGGAAGCAGCGCTATTTGACAGCTGAAGAAATGGAGTGAAGAAGGGAAATTAGTGTCTCCATTTGCACAGAGGGTGAGCTGGCCCAGGAATGAGAAGAAAACAAACTCTTGATCCCAATCCCATTATCCCACACTCAGTTTTGATTTTAATTCAAGTTAAGGTTAGATCCTATATCAAATTAATTTGACTCTGAAGTGATAGCTGACACTCAATAAATTAAACAACTTAGACATTTAGAGCTGCAGGAGGACCCTGGAGGTCACCTGGGCTGGTGGTTCCCAGCCACGTGCATGCCAGAATTGCCTGAGGAGCTGTGCAGAGGCCATGCCAGACCCATGGCCCAGTGATCAGTCTGGGGTGGGCCTGGGCATCTGCATATTTCAAATGCTCCCCCAAGTGTTTCTCAGGTACAGCCAGACTTGAGAACCACAGATCTAGGCCAACCTCCTGATTTTACAGATGAGAAATCTAACCCAGCAGCTTTTGAAGGATTTTCCTCCGTTAATGTAGAGCTGTGCAGGGACCAACCCAGAGACCAAGGCAGGTCTCCCAGGCTGTAGTCCTCTGCTTTGTGCCACCTCCTGCCCACCGGGCAACCCAACGGTGGAGAAATAATCATCATGGGGATGTGGATATTTGGCATTTTCTTCAAAAAGTACTAAAGTCCTCTGAAGCCTCAGACTATGTGAGGGAGGGTAGAAACTGTCATTATGGCCTCATTTTACTAATCTGGAAAACTGAAGAGCTGTGGGTTTAGTGTCAGGAGGCAGTGTAGTCCCGTGTGAAGAGCCCCGGCTGTGGATTTAGTCAGACCTGGGTTTCCGTCCACGCCTTCACTGCGTGTTCTTGGGCAAGTTACTGAACCTCCGAGCATCAGGCTCCTTGCTTGTTAAGTGGGGATAATAACGGCACAGACTCTTAGGACCGTTGTGTGCATGAAAGGCCTGGCCCATTGTGAGCACTCAGTAAGGAGAATCTAGTAAGGACGACTACCTTTAAATCACTTTGTCAGTTCCCGTACAACAGGACTAGAATCACAGATTATCTACAAACGAGCAAGCTGAGACTCGAGGAGTCAAACCACTTGCCCAAGATCACACAGCAAACTGGGGACGGGTCTGGGATAGAACACAGATGAGGAGACTCTCACTCGGCCTGTGGGCTTTCTACAAATGCTGCTTCCACGGGAACCCAGATCTGCAGATTCACCCCCCAGGCCTTGTTGGCCCTAATGTGCTGCTTTTAATGAGATTGGAAAATCAGCTCCTTATTAGAACTCCTCAGGGGTGGGCCCATGAAAAGGGAGAGGAGACCCATCGTCCCTGCAGCCTCTATGATCAGCTTAGCCCCTGGAAGAAAAGTAATTAAAGCTATGAATCCTGGGCCGCCTCGTGCATTAACAGCAGCACCATTAGCTCGGCCCTTACAACCCTCTCTCCACAGGGCCACAGGACAGAGAAGAGCTGATTTGCAAATGAACGCAAACTGCTTAGCTTTGGATTTACTGTCTGATGAGGGACCATCCATCACGTTTATGGGAACATAATTACCTATGATCACCAGGCACAGCAGCCGGAGCTGGCTCGAGTAGCGGTGGGCCCTCCGCAGCCATCCAGGCCTTTGGACAGGCCATCATGGGAATACCTCTGGAATCATCGAGAAGCGGGGCAGAGGCCACTGGGGAGATAGAAACTCTCTCCCCATTCTGCATGGTTCTTTCTTCCAACAAGACTTGCTCCTGCTGGAGTCATTTCTACATACAAGACACAGCCAAAGAAGTTCAGGAGGGAATTAATCTACCAAGCAGCACTCATGAGAGTGGCCACCATGTGCCTGGCGCTGCGAGAGACTTTAAGAGACTGAGGGGAGGCATGCGCCTCCTGCCCCCAAATGCACAGAAGTCCCCGCTCAGCACAACTGGCTGTGCAGCCTGGGGCACGACCCTTACCCTCTCTAGGCCTCAGCCACCTCCTTTATAAAGTGATCAAGCTCTGCCATTCCACGACTCCGAGGAAACAAAGAGCAGGGGCCACACGAGACAGGGCAGGCAGCCAGTGAAGCCGGGCAGGGAGCCAGCGGGTCAGGGTGGGACCGGCAGCCGCCCCGGCTGTCCCCTGGACTCCAGCACAGTGACAGCACGAGAGACAGCACCACAGCCTCCACCCTGCCCACACAGGGTTTGCGGATGAGAAAACCATGTCTCCCTGGGATACGTTATTTTAGAAACTGGGATTATTTTGACCTGGAAGAATGGGAAACAGTAGAGGAGTGTGGATACCAGTGTGCGGCACTTGGATTCTACTCTCCTGGGATTTGAGGGCTCTTCAGGATTTTTGAGAGCAGGGAAACCCTCTACGCGGTGTTGGAGGATGTTGTAGGCAGGAAACCCAGGGCTCAGGGAGCCCGAAGGGCAGGGGCCAGGGCCTGTGGGCCTCTGGATGTGAAACAGAGTAAGGCTGGGAACCAAACTGACTCCAGTTTCCCTGCAGAGGACACTTTGTTACTTTTCCATTCCTCAGTCATGAGACCCCCAGGGCAAATGATTACCCCATGGGCTGCCCTGACAAAACAGACTGAGATAAGGAGGAAACAGATATTTACTGAGTTGCAAAACCCCTCCCCAAGGCTTGTTTACCATCACTGTAAAAGTTACAGATTAACCTTAAGACCCCTTTAGGAATTCCCACCTGAGCACAAAGCTTCAAGGTGACTGCTACAATGACCCTCCTGGGGTGACAATGATGAACAGCACTGCCAGTTTGGACCTACTGAGCATGCACCCATGACACAACCAAGAAGAACAGAATGGGCCACCTCCAGTGACACTGCCCTGCCACCCCTTAACTCCTTTTCCTATAAAAGACCCTGAACAGCTCCCCTCAGGGGGCTAGCTTTACTGTCGCTACCGGCTTATGCATAAGTCTGTCTCCTCTTGTAATAAAGCGTTGCTTGCTTTTACTATTGGGTACATTGAAAATTTCTATGACTTTGGAATCCGAGAGCCTAATTTAATCACTGGCAAAAATTGGAAAGCTTTGGGCACCAGAGAAGACTGNGGTACGGGCACGACACTGAGGGTTGTGGTCCGTTGCCGGACACGAAAAAAGACAAAAAAAAAAAAATGTGGTCTTTCCCAAGATGGCGTCCACATCTGGAGAAATGGCCCAGGCTCTGCCCGGGTCTGTGAGCGGGTGGAGGGACAGGGCAGGTGACAACCTAAATGACTGAATATAACATAAAGCTGGACTGGAGGAGGTGGGAACCTCAGAGAAGCGGTTCAGAGCCAGACCTCCTCTGCTGGCTACGCAGGATAGAACCACAGGACAGCTGCAGTCACAAAGGTCTGTCTGTGTCGAGGCTAGAGGTTGGGAGAGCGTATTTTCAGAGGAAGGTTTCCCTTCATTCAGACACCACTGAGCTCAATCATACCCAGGGTGCTGTTTTGAATCCTGGTTTTCAGAAAAGCCCGTGGCCCTTGGGGCTTTAAAAGGGTCAGTCACGTGGCTGCAGTGTAGCAAGCGCAGATTGACTGAGAAACAGAAGACCGGCCCTGCCCCCTGAGGCTGGCTGCAGCTAGACCGGGAGAGAGGCGGGGACACTGACCAGCGAACGCACCCAGATCGGCACAAAAGCAGGCCCACGTCCTCACGGAAAGAGGCGCCGTCGCCATTCCCGGACGCAGTGACCACACAGAGGAAAAACGAACTTGGACCAGAACTCTCCATGGCACTCGAGGACAAGAGCGAATGGCAGAGTCGGCCAAGAGAAAATCTGGTGGCAGGGAGCAGGCGAGCTGTTACGCGTGTCCACTCCTCCCCTGTGTTCCTGGGATTCCGTGTGAGGATGAGCCCTGTGTTCTCTGATGGGGGAGTGATCAGCAGCTCACGGTGACCTCAGCCTGGACAGTGCACCTGGGAGTGGCTGCTCTTGAAGATGACAGCAGGACAGGGACTCTGGGGAAAACGTGCAAAAGTGTGAGGGTCACCTGAGCAGCAGTGAGGACAGCCAGCAGCAAGGTCCATCAGAAAGCAGCACCTTCTTTGGGTTCCAGTCGTAGAGCCCCCAGGCACTCTCTTGAGGAAGCCACACACCACCCCCTGCATTTTACAAAGGGAGGCCAAGAGAGGGAAAGGTGTGTCCTGCAAGTGAGCAGCTGCCTTGTCTGCAAGGGGACTGGCCATTGGGTGGGGTTGGGGTCAGTCAACCTAGGGCTTTCCCCTGAGGCATTCCTTCAAAAAGCCCAAGACATTCTCTTTCAATTTTTTTCTCCTAGACCCCTTCTGTGATCTGAAATTCTGATAGGTTTTGCAGATGATCTGCTTTTCTTCTAACCACTCTAAGAAGCTTGGGTCCTGGTGTGCATGTGTTAGGTCAATACTGCTCGGTCAACACTGCTAAGTGAATGTACAGATCCAGTCACTCCCTGCACCACCGTCCACCTGCCAACCGTCTAGTGCACATTTACCATTGTGCACAGCTGCCTACCCCACAGGGAGGGAGCCCAGGGATCCGGGGCATGACCGTTGCTCTGGGTGGCAAGACATCCTCTTGGGACAGGGGACTGACTCAGGACAGCCTGTGAGAAGTGCCCATGAGGGGCCTGGGTAGGAGGTACTGGAGCTGCTTGGGGTGGGGGTGGGGAGGACAGAGCAGGTTGAGCTGGCATGGTTACGGAGTGTGGGCATGTTGGGACCTAAAACCACATGGGTCTAAAAGATTTTTAAAGGATATGTTTTTTTCCTTGGCATGCATTTCTCTGAGTTCCCTCTCTTCCCATAGTTGTTTGATATTTTGAACCTTGGTTATTGGGCAAGATGACATTATTTACATGAATGTAATGTTTTCCAGCCAGCCTGGAGCTGCAGATTTGCACATACTATCCAGACCCTGAGATAAGGACGGGACTGGAACCAGACGGAGCCTTGGTGAGAACTTGCACCCAGCTCCTTGCAAGGAGCCCCCGCGGCTCACGTCCCCCTCCCCCCTGCTTTTCATTTCCCACGTTCCATTACTCAGCCCCCTCTTTAAAGACCCTCAGTAAATCTGAGTCTTGCAGATGGCTTTAGTCAGGCCACTCTCCTTCAGGTTTACTGGAGAGATGGGCTAGCCTGACATCTCACCTCAGGTCACTGGTATTCCTGAACAAGAGCTGACTTCCGTTTTCACCAACATTTGACTTTTGAGTGATTTGCTTTTGAAAGGGGGCAGGTGGCTAGACCTGGGCCCTGTAACACCCAGATCAGGGAGAATTTGAGCCGTACTTTGAATTATGTTTTCCAGTGGTTTCTATTTGAAAAATAAAATAATTTCTTCTATTTCCTGGTCCCTCATGTTCTGTCCTCTTCGTTCAACTTCCAAACATTGGTGTGCCCCGGGGCTGGGAACTTTGCTCTCTTCTGTCCCTCACTGATAGCCATTCCTCTGCTGAGCTGGAGTTAAATGCCACCCTCTGTGGACAACTCCCAACTTTACACCTTCAGCCTCATCTCTCCTCCAAACTGTAGGCTTGACTTTCCAACCCACGGTCAACGTCTTCCCTAGGATTTCTACTAGACCTTTCAGACTTCTCCCTAACTGCTCTCTCTGGTCTTTCTCTTTGGTTAGTAACAACCTCACCCTCCAGTTAGCCCAACAGCCTGAGCACTTGACTGTCTTTTTTGTCCCCACTGGACAGCTGATGTCTCAGCAGGTCATGCTGGTGTGACCACGTCTAACACATCTGCTGGTCCCACATCATTTGAGCAGAGCTGCCATCATCTCACTCCTGGACTTCTGTAACAGCCTCTACCAGCCTCCCTGCCTCCACTCCTGACTGTGCTGCACATGGTCTGCACCATCCGCTCTTGCGGATTCTCTCTCAGCCATGCTGACCTCCTGGCTGGGCTCTGCCACCCCCAGGCCACACGCCTCCCCCCACATGGGAAGAATGTCCCCAGCTAGCCACAGACTCACTCCCCACCCTCCTTCCAGTCCCTGTGCAGATGTCGCTCTCTCAATGAGGCTGACCCTGACAAGTCTTATAAAGATTAAAACCCTGCTTGCGGGCCGGCCCGGTGGCGCACTGCGCTAGTGCGCCGCTTGGGAAGCACGGAGGCGCTCCCGCCAAGGGTTCGGATCCCACATACAGACCGGTTCCGCTCACTGGCTGAGCAAGGCACGGGGGCAACACCAAGGGTTGCGATCCCGTTGCCGGTCCCGGTCCGGTACGGGGGTGACACTGAGGGTTGCGATCCGTTGCCGGACACGGAAAAAGACAAAAAAAAAAAAAAAAAAAAAACCCTGCTTGCTCCATCCCCTTATACCAGTGGTGTGCTGGTAAATATTTAACAACCGGTTCTGGGGGAGGGGGCTCATTTGTAGCCACTGCTGATTGCTATGGTGTAAATTCTCCCATCACGGCCCATTTTCAGCTACCAGCGTGAGCTCCCTGAACACAGAGCTGGGAAGAGACGTGCACTGTCAGCACCAGCACGTCTCGCCTGAACCCTACTGTTTCTCCATAACACCATCTCACCTTCTAACATACTCAGAAATGAGAACTGTGGTTAATAGAGATGGAAAAGGGGTGGGGGAAGGGGAAAGTGAGAGGTTGGTTAATGGACACAAAATCACAGCTAGATAGGAAAAATAAGTTCTATGGTGTACAGTCCAGCTAAACATCTGTAATTAACAGTAATTTACTGCATGTTACAAGTGGCTATAAGAGAGATCAAATATTTACAGCTCAGAAAAATGACTAAGTTTTGCAATGATGAATATACTAATTATCCTGACTGGATCATCACACATGGTAAACAGATACTAAAACATAACTCTGTACCCCATAAATATAAATAACCAATATGTTTCAATAAAAACAAATAAATATTAAAAAATACTCAAAAATGTACTTATTTATTATATTCACTGCTTACTGTCTGTATTCCCCCATTAGAATATAAACTCCTCTGGAGGCTGGGTTTTTTGTTTGTTTGTTTTTGTCTTTTATTCCTTGATATGTCCCAAGCACTTAAAGCAGGAGCCAGCCGCTACAGCCTGCAGCCTGTTGTTATAAACAGTCTCCGTGAAGGAAACCACACTCAGTTGTTTGTGTAGCGTCTACAGCCACTTTGCATCTGAATGGCAGAGGTAAGCAGATGCGACAGAGACCATACAGCCAACACCCCAAATATTTGCTGTCCGGCCCTTTACAGAAAAGTGCACTGATTCCTGACCTAGAGGACTGCCTGGAACAAAGCATGTTCCCACTAAATATGTGTTGCATGAATGACTGAACGAATGAAGGAAAATCACACAGAAAACCAATGTGGAGACTTTTTCTCTCTAATCATGCTATCTTAGTCACTTTGGGCTGCTGTAAAGAATACCATAAACTGAACAACAGAAATTTATTTCTCACAGTTCCAGAGGCTGCAAAGTCCAAGATCATGGTGCCAGCAGATTCCACATCTGGTGAGGGTCATTTCTAGGTTCATATGAACCGCCGTCTTCTACTGTCTTCCCATGGTAGAGGGGAGGGGGAGGGAGCTCTCTGGGGCCCCTTTTATTTTTCTTTAATTAAAAAAAATTATTTTTGGCAGCTGGCCAGTGTGGGGACTAGGGCCCCTTTTATAAGGGCACTGATCCTATTCGTGAGGGCTCCACCCTCATGAACTTGTCACCTCCCAAAGGCCTCACCTCCGGTGAGGATTTCAGCATATGGATTTGGGAGGACACAGACATGAGCCTATAGCAATGCCGTACCCACCGTCCTACTGTTCTGCTTAAAGAACAAGACTTGGTCCATCACATTTGCCTGGAAGGTAAGCCTGAGACATCACACCTGACTAATTCTCCTCCCTGGGACACTCTGGGATCAGGAGATCGCCATGATCTTCTCTGACAGCTCTTGAGAGGAGGTCAGACGTGGAGCTTCTCCATTTCCCCACGACTGGCCTGAGCCTGGCCTGCCCCTCCGCCTCATAGAGTGGCCAAGGCTAGACACATAGTACAGTTACATCACGTTGCCTTCTCGCAAGGCCTTTGCAAGGCAGAACGTTTTATCCCCATTTTACAGAGATCAGACAGAGGTCTCAGAAGTTTAAGTACCATCCCCAAAATCACATGGCTGGTCAGGGGCAGATGTGGGATCTGAGCCAGCGTCTTTGGGACTCCAAAGCCCTTGTCTGTGCCATTTCTGCCAATGTGTGAAATATTTGACTCCACTCTGGGGCATGTACCCAAGGGCCCAAACTTCCTGGTTGGAAATAAAGGGACAAAACATTCCAGGGGGACTTATTTCTTCATGGAGTGTCATGACTTACTTTTTAAAAAAATCTCCTGCAGAGTTTTAATTACTTTCCAACCTGCAATAATCATCCCAAGAGATGCTAAAGAAACCGAGGGCAGAGGGTCTGTGAAGGGAGATCTCTCCAAGCCTGCTGGCTCAGGTTCCACCCAGGTCTTACGTCTGCAAGTCTCTGCTGAGGAAGCAGCGCTATTTGACAGCTGAAGAAATGGAGTGAAGAAGGGAAATTAGTGTCTCCATTTGCACAGAGGGTGAGCTGGCCCAGGAATGAGAAGAAAACAAACTCTTGATCCCAATCCCATTATCCCACACTCAGTTTTGATTTTAATTCAAGTTAAGGTTAGATCCTATATCAAATTAATTTGACTCTGAAGTGATAGCTGACACTCAATAAATTAAACAACTTAGACATTTAGAGCTGCAGGAGGACCCTGGAGGTCACCTGGGCTGGTGGTTCCCAGCCACGTGCATGCCAGAATTGCCTGAGGAGCTGTGCAGAGGCCATGCCAGACCCATGGCCCAGTGATCAGTCTGGGGTGGGCCTGGGCATCTGCATATTTCAAATGCTCCCCCAAGTGTTTCTCAGGTACAGCCAGACTTGAGAACCACAGATCTAGGCCAACCTCCTGATTTTACAGATGAGAAATCTAACCCAGCAGCTTTTGAAGGATTTTCCTCCGTTAATGTAGAGCTGTGCAGGGACCAACCCAGAGACCAAGGCAGGTCTCCCAGGCTGTAGTCCTCTGCTTTGTGCCACCTCCTGCCCACCGGGCAACCCAACGGTGGAGAAATAATCATCATGGGGATGTGGATATTTGGCATTTTCTTCAAAAAGTACTAAAGTCCTCTGAAGCCTCAGACTATGTGAGGGAGGGTAGAAACTGTCATTATGGCCTCATTTTACTAATCTGGAAAACTGAAGAGCTGTGGGTTTAGTGTCAGGAGGCAGTGTAGTCCCGTGTGAAGAGCCCCGGCTGTGGATTTAGTCAGACCTGGGTTTCCGTCCACGCCTTCACTGCGTGTTCTTGGGCAAGTTACTGAACCTCCGAGCATCAGGCTCCTTGCTTGTTAAGTGGGGATAATAACGGCACAGACTCTTAGGACCGTTGTGTGCATGAAAGGCCTGGCCCATTGTGAGCACTCAGTAAGGAGAATCTAGTAAGGACGACTACCTTTAAATCACTTTGTCAGTTCCCGTACAACAGGACTAGAATCACAGATTATCTACAAACGAGCAAGCTGAGACTCGAGGAGTCAAACCACTTGCCCAAGATCACACAGCAAACTGGGGACGGGTCTGGGATAGAACACAGATGAGGAGACTCTCACTCGGCCTGTGGGCTTTCTACAAATGCTGCTTCCACGGGAACCCAGATCTGCAGATTCACCCCCCAGGCCTTGTTGGCCCTAATGTGCTGCTTTTAATGAGATTGGAAAATCAGCTCCTTATTAGAACTCCTCAGGGGTGGGCCCATGAAAAGGGAGAGGAGACCCATCGTCCCTGCAGCCTCTATGATCAGCTTAGCCCCTGGAAGAAAAGTAATTAAAGCTATGAATCCTGGGCCGCCTCGTGCATTAACAGCAGCACCATTAGCTCGGCCCTTACAACCCTCTCTCCACAGGGCCACAGGACAGAGAAGAGCTGATTTGCAAATGAACGCAAACTGCTTAGCTTTGGATTTACTGTCTGATGAGGGACCATCCATCACGTTTATGGGAACATAATTACCTATGATCACCAGGCACAGCAGCCGGAGCTGGCTCGAGTAGCGGTGGGCCCTCCGCAGCCATCCAGGCCTTTGGACAGGCCATCATGGGAATACCTCTGGAATCATCGAGAAGCGGGGCAGAGGCCACTGGGGAGATAGAAACTCTCTCCCCATTCTGCATGGTTCTTTCTTCCAACAAGACTTGCTCCTGCTGGAGTCATTTCTACATACAAGACACAGCCAAAGAAGTTCAGGAGGGAATTAATCTACCAAGCAGCACTCATGAGAGTGGCCACCATGTGCCTGGCGCTGCGAGAGACTTTAAGAGACTGAGGGGAGGCATGCGCCTCCTGCCCCCAAATGCACAGAAGTCCCCGCTCAGCACAACTGGCTGTGCAGCCTGGGGCACGACCCTTACCCTCTCTAGGCCTCAGCCACCTCCTTTATAAAGTGATCAAGCTCTGCCATTCCACGACTCCGAGGAAACAAAGAGCAGGGGCCACACGAGACAGGGCAGGCAGCCAGTGAAGCCGGGCAGGGAGCCAGCGGGTCAGGGTGGGACCGGCAGCCGCCCCGGCTGTCCCCTGGACTCCAGCACAGTGACAGCACGAGAGACAGCACCACAGCCTCCACCCTGCCCACACAGGGTTTGCGGATGAGAAAACCATGTCTCCCTGGGATACGTTATTTTAGAAACTGGGATTATTTTGACCTGGAAGAATGGGAAACAGTAGAGGAGTGTGGATACCAGTGTGCGGCACTTGGATTCTACTCTCCTGGGATTTGAGGGCTCTTCAGGATTTTTGAGAGCAGGGAAACCCTCTACGCGGTGTTGGAGGATGTTGTAGGCAGGAAACCCAGGGCTCAGGGAGCCCGAAGGGCAGGGGCCAGGGCCTGTGGGCCTCTGGATGTGAAACAGAGTAAGGCTGGGAACCAAACTGACTCCAGTTTCCCTGCAGAGGACACTTTGTTACTTTTCCATTCCTCAGTCATGAGACCCCCAGGGCAAATGATTACCCCATGGGCTGCCCTGACAAAACAGACTGAGATAAGGAGGAAACAGATATTTACTGAGTTGCAAAACCCCTCCCCAAGGCTTGTTTACCATCACTGTAAAAGTTACAGATTAACCTTAAGACCCCTTTAGGAATTCCCACCTGAGCACAAAGCTTCAAGGTGACTGCTACAATGACCCTCCTGGGGTGACAATGATGAACAGCACTGCCAGTTTGGACCTACTGAGCATGCACCCATGACACAACCAAGAAGAACAGAATGGGCCACCTCCAGTGACACTGCCCTGCCACCCCTTAACTCCTTTCCCTATAAAAGACCCTGAACAGCTCCCTTCGGGGGGCTGGCCTTACTGTCCTTACCCGGCTTATGCATAAGTCTGTCTCCTCTTGTAATAAAGCGTTGCTTGCTTTACTATTGGGTACATTGAAAATTTCTATGACTTTGGAATCCGAGAGCCTAATTTAATCACTGGCAAAAATTGGAAAGCTTTGGGCACCAGAGAAGACTGTAGCTGCAAGAGGCACGTGGCCACTGGGACTATTTTGCTCCCATGTCTCTGCTGCTGGTAGATCTCTCCTGGAGTCCCTGGCCTAAATTCTGACAAGGCAATGCTTTATTCTCTTTACCTTTCTCTGATTTTCTGAGCCCTCTTCTGCTGTTTGGTCGGATTGTATCCACTTCTGTGTAGGTGCACCCTGGAGGGCTCCTGTCTATGCTTTGTTTCTCTGATTTAAAACCTAGTTAGTCCTTTTCTTCTTTATGCTGATAACAGTGGGGAGAACTGCTTTTATCAATTACTGTTAATGGAATAGGTTGGCCCCGCTGAGTGGGACTAGGCTAAACTGAACCCCACTGCTCCTCTTTTCTCTTTGTTTGTTTGCTTGGTTAGACATTTAGTTGAGTACCAGTAATCTGAATAAACCTTCCAATCCTTGCACCAACTTTTGGACTTTCGGGTCATTTGTTTAAGGAGAGAGGGCAAGCCGAGCCTGACCTGTTGGTAACAGATGGAGCCCCTCCACTCAGCTCTATGCACTCCTGTTAAAGTTGAAAATTGGAGCCAACCGAAAGGCCTCCCCCTCCCCGCAAGTATTTTTTTTAAAGACTTAAAAGCAGCGGAGAGAGAGCAAACACATGCATCCGGCCAGAGGGAGCTCTCTCTGCCAACCTGAAATCTCTGCTTCTCGTTAATTAGAGGAGCTTGGAAATCACCCTACAAAAGCCAGCTTTTCAACCAGAAATGCCAACTGCTCCCCATCTTGTGGGAACTGTGCTGCTGGACACTTTGGCAGTCCCAACCCCCAGTGGCAAAGCGCCCCAGCCACACGACTGAAATGGCCACTCGGTGCTATCTTTGCGGACAATTGCTGTGTGGAATGTCCCCCCATGCATCCTCTTGATCTGCGTGCTTCAGGAGCTGTCCCCTGTCCAGTGCGCCCCTGCGATCCCAGCTGGCTGAGCTGCCACCCCACGTGCCAGGCCCGGGCCACAGCCTCTCTCCTCCAGCAGCGGCATCTGGATCTGCGTTTGGCTCCTGCCTCACTCCTTGGCCAGCTCTGCTCCTGGCCGCGCAGAGCAGAGGAACAGCTTGGGAAGCTGCGGTGACAGGCAGTGACAGCTTGGGGTGCTGGGCTCCCAGCTCGGTGGCCTCCTTTCCTGCTCAGCTGCTCTTGGGTGGTCTGAGAGTGAAGGGCTGTGCAGTGTGGCCACCAAGGGGACTCGTGTGATCCTGTGGGCTCAGGGCCCACCAGACAATACCTGGATCTCAGCCCCACAGATGGAGAGGGAAGGTGTGACATAAAAAATATGTATTTGGTCTCTTCCCTGGTTCCTAGCACAGAGCTCCTGAACCCTTGGGATTTCCTGACTGGTAGGAGTGTCCTTTGTTCTAATGAGGGGACTCTTGGTGGGCTCCTGTGTGGGGGCTGTTCGCCAGAGAGATCAGGCCGTGATTAGAAGCTTGGAGCTTTCAGCCCCACCCCCGATCCTCCTGGGAGGGGAAAGAGCTGGAGATCGAGTTAATAATTGATCACCCAGAGTGATGAAGCCTCCATAAAAATCCCAAAAAGACAAGGTTTGGAAAGTGTCCAGGTTAGCAAATGCACCCATGTGCTGGTAGGGTGGCATGCCTCAACTCCACGGGGACAGAAGCTCCCGTGTGAGGACCCCTCTGGACCTGGCCCTGTGTAGCTGCTCATCTGTATGCTTTGTAATATCCTTCGTAATAAACCAGGACATGCCATGCATTCCCTGAGTTCTGTGAGCCGTCCTAGCAAATTACTGAACTTGAAGAGGGTTGGGGGAGCCCCGATAAGTAGCCAAGTCAGACAGAAGTGTGGATCCTGGTCACTTGTGCTTGGCATCTGAGCCCTGACCTGTAAGGTCTGCACTAACTAACTCCAGGTAGTTATTGTCAACATCCAGAGAGCTGGAGAATTGGATGATGTGGAAAACCCCACACGTCTGGTGTCAGAAGTGTTAAGTGTAGTACAGAAAACAGTTTGGTTTTCCTATCTAGAAGTGCATTCCCAGGGGTGACAAGGTTTCCCACGATGGAGGGGAACGAGATTGTTTCATCTGGAGAAGAGGCAGCAGGAGGCACAGACCATGAGAACCGTAGTCAGTGGACAAGGGCATTGACTCTGAGAGGTAGGACCAGGACTCCGGGTGGAAACAATAGGAAGACAGGTTTCATTGCGATAAAGAAAAGAAATGCTGAGCCCAGATGTGTGGCCTCCTCTGGAGATGGCATACTCCCCAGTGAAGGCACTGGCAGGAGCCCAGGTATCAGGGGCAAGAGGTGTCAGGAGGTTGGACTTCAGCTCATTGGAAGTCCTCTGACGCTGTCCTGGCCCAGGAAGTGGGCGTCAGTCTGCAGTGCCGGATGCAACAAATTCCACTCCCAGTTCTGCCACTACTTTGTTGACAGTGGGAGTTGGCAAGGGCTCAACCTCTCTGAGCCTCAGGCTTCTTATCTGTGAAATGACAGGTCTCAGTCCTCTCCAATCTTAAGTATGGCAGTGTGACCCAGCCCCCATCTGTGCCCTTCTCCTGTGGCCACAGAGGGGCTGGGCAAGGACCCTTCAGAGCCAAACTCACAGGCAAAGGCTTCGCAAAGTGATCAAAGTCAGGAGGGGGTGGTGGGTGGGGGTCGTAGAGGACCTTCTAGAGCATATAAGGCCAGTGTTACGCTGGCAGGGAGGCTCTGAATCTCAAACATAAGACCGATGAGGACTTTCAGCATAAATAACCCCTTGCAATTTGATATGTATCTGGTTGGTTTCAGGAACTTAAAGTAAAGGAAAGGAAAAGACAGCTGAGCTGAGAGAAGAAAATCCCCATCCCTTTCATCCACCAAGCAGCAGGGTGGAAAGGGCGCCTGGCCTGCACCTGCACCCAGAAGTGTGAAAGCTCACAAGACAGCAGAAGAAACTGGAAACTTTGCAAATCCTAGTGGATTCAGGGGGTGGGGAGTGGGGCAGAAGAGGAAGGGTCTTGGGGAAAGAGGTAGGAGTTAAAAGGGCAGAAAAATTGGGTCAGAAGGAAAGAAATAGCTAGTAAAGCTAGACAGGGTGCCACCTGCTGGTCTAGGGAAACTCTTCCTGGGGCCGTCCCAAAGGTCTGAATCAAGATGGTCACACTCGGATGGTGACAGGACACAGGTTTGCTAAGCCAGGATTGGCATGAGGGGAGCGTCCAGTGCCTGGTTTTTCTTCTATCACCACTCTCACCTCTGAAGTGTAGACTTCTCACCAAAGACCTCAAGGTCTCTCTGAATAGCCTTGGTCTCTCTGTGCTCATGTGTATGTTTGCTTTAGGAGAACAGTGGCCAAGCTGGTCACCAGCTATAGGTGTGGAATAAATCCCAATCCCCAGTTGCATCAGCCCAGCAAAAGAACCATCTCCAGTGTGGGCAATGAAGCACCTTCAATGGCTGAAAAGATAATAAAGTCAAGTCCTTGGGGCCCTCCCCTCTACTCTCAGCTTCACATCTATTGGGAAAATGGAATGCTTGGTCAGGCTCCCCTCGCCTCGGAGCCGGTTCAGGATGGCTTGGTAACATTGTGCGTGGGGGGTGGGGGTGGGGGTGGTGGAGAAAGTGCACCTGCACAGCACCACTTTGGCTGGTGTTTTTACTGCCTCAGGCTCCTGCCCTGCTCGGCCATGTTTTTCCAGACCTGCTGCTTCCAAGGACCGTGTGGCCGGTTGCCTAGCTGATAGACCTGTGTAAAGGGGTCTGGTGACCCAGCCTGGTGTGTGAAGGGGTCTGGTGACCCAGCCTGGCGTATGAAGGGTTTGTGACCCAGTCTGTGAA
>NW_007730320.1:122687-125974 GCF_000696425.1 Galeopterus variegatus | reverse complement strand
ATCACAGCTAAGGTCCCACAGAGTCAGAGGTGAGCACTGCCCCACTGTGGAGCTGTTATGACATCCAGGGTATGGATACAGAGATTGGGATTGCCTCACAGAGCTAGAGGGACTTGGTATGGGCAGCTACAAACTTGGTTCTGGCACAGAATTTCCAAGTGAAGATGATGTCTTAGTTCAGGCTGCTATAACAGAATACCACAGACTGGGTGGCTTAGACAACATTTATATTTCACAGTTCTGGAGACTTAGAAATCCAAGATCAAGGTGCCAGTTGATTCGGTTCCCGGTGAGGGTTCACTTCCTGGTTTGCAGATGCCACCTTCTTGCTGTATCATCATATGGTTGAGAGTCTCTTCTTACAAGGGCACTAATCCCATCATGAGGGGCCCCACCCTTCTGACCCAATTACTTCCCTAAAGCCCCACCTCCTAATAGCACCACATTGGGGGTTAAAGCTTCAACATATGAATTTGGGGGGGACACAAACATTCGGTCCATATCAGATGACTTCCAGAGATGGGAGGCAGATCTGCTGGAGTAAAGAGTTCTGGAAAAATCTGAGTTAAATTTCTTACTGCCTAGAAGAAAGGGAGTGAAAAGACCCAGGAGGAGGAGATGAGATAGGGGAGATATGTGGCAGGACAGTGGAAAAGCAGACACAGACTCTGGGAAGCCTCGTCCAAAGTCTCAGCATGACCCTGCAGAGAGTTTGCTTGGGAAAACTGACAGTGTTAACAAACTTTCCGAAGGCCTTCCAGAATCTTCATGATTAGTTGGGGTGGAAGAGGAGAAAGAAGAGGCCATAGAAATTTTAAAGAAAGAGAATGCTGCTGCAAGCTCAGGTCTCTGAGATAAAAAGAGAAAAAGTCACAGAGAGGTTAGTGGCTGCCCCAAACAGGGTGGGGAAGCTCCAAACTCTTCTCCTAGGACAGGAACCCGGCTCATGGCTCCACCCTATTTTCGGTTCCTGCTATAGTGACAGGGTGGCATCCAAAGCAAGCTGCATATATCCTATGAAATATTCTTTGATGTTGGAGAAGATGTGGGTCAGTCAGAAAAGAGGTTAGATCACTGGTCAAGCAGTTGGACCAGCCCTCAGAGAAGCTCAAAGCTGGACCCAAGTCCCTGATGGTGGGATCACAGGTAAGGTATTAGGAGGCCCAATGTCAGGTCCCAAGTTGATACTCCTTTCTGGTCCTTCCCAAGAGGGGTCCTGCCCAGGTCCCACTGCAGGACACAATATAAGTAGGTGTCTGGCACAGGGTGAGGACAGGAACCTCTTCCAGGTGCATTGGGATGAGCCAAGAATCCTTGAGGTGGCCCAAGGGTGACAGAAGCTGTGCCCCACCCTCAGGGCCTGGTGAAGTGGCCTGGGTTCCCAACTCAACCAGCTGGTGGAGAGACCTCAGGGAGCAGCACCCAGGAGACTAAAGTCCAAAAGCCTGGAAGGGTTTGCTCTCCATGCGTGGGACACAGGCTGTGAGAAGGGGACTGGTTCAGATCGTTAGGTTGCAAGACCCTGAGTGCTCTAGAGACTAGCAACATAAGGAACCACATTAAAGAAACCCCCGTGACAGCATTATATGGGAGTCCCTGTTTGGGGTGAGGGAGTAGCCAGCTTGGCTAAAGTTCAGAGACGTGGTAGGAGGTGAGGCTTGAAATCTAACTGATGCCAGCCTGCAGAGGGTCTTGCACACCCGACTGAGGGGCGTGAGCTTCCTCCTGCAAGCCATGGGAAGATGAGCTAGGCAGGGGCCAGCGACGTGCACCTGCAGCCGCCTCTGACCCCCTTCCACCCTTTCCACCCCAGCCAGCTCTGCAGACCCGTGCCTGGCACTGAGCAGGGCACATGAAGAATTTCCTGAACTAAAATGAAATCAGTACATGAAAAGGACACCTGCTCTCCCATGTTCATCGCGGCACTATTCACAGTCACCAAGAGATGGAACCAACCTAAATGCCCATCAACGGATGAATGGATAAAAGACTGTGGTATATGCACAGAATGGAATACTATTCAACTATAAAAAGAAATGACATCCTATCATTTGCAGCAACATGGATGGAACTGGAAACCATCATGTTAAGTGAAGTAAGTCAGGCACAGAAAGACAAATACTGTGTGGTCTCGAGCATATGTGGAATCTAAAAAAAGAAAGAAAGAAAATGAAGTGGTTCTCCTAGGAGTAGAGAATAGAATAATGGTTACCAGAGGCCGGGAGGGGCAGGGGAGGGGAGGAGAAGGGGTGGACTAACGGGTACAAACTATGCTGTCTACCCTAAGTGACTCATTGTGCAGTATATGCATGTATTGAAACAACACCCTGTACACCATAAATATGTACAAGTAAATGTTAAGATAAAAAAATGTAATTAAAAAAGAAAAAAGAATTTCCTGAACTCATTAATGGACAGCAGGATATTGGACCCAAAGTGGAGGGAGTATCTAATGAGTATTAAAAGCTCGATAATGAAGAAGAAATGTTTAATTTTTGCTCTTAGAGAAACCTCGAAAGAAATATTTTCACATGTCACTTATGGTGAGTGACATAATTATGGATCAAAGATGATCATAAAACAGGCTTTTATGGAAGGTGAGCCTAGTTAACCTGGTAGCTTTGTTTTGCTGTGGAGTGTAGAGGGTCTTTGTGCAAGTTTGGGAGTAGAGTTGGGGAGAGGGACAGCCACCTAGATTGGGCACTTCCTGGGGACAGAGAGATAGAAAAACACTCAGAGAAAAAATCTTAGAGAAACGAAACATCTAAAAGGGGTCTTTAAGTAGTTCGCTGTGATATAAACCCCTACATCTGTCTTCTCTATGAGATCTGCTGTAAATTGCACTTTGCTCACTACTGCTGTCGTGTGAGGGAAATCTTTCTGAGTTCTGCTCCCACGTTATAGCACAGGATAAAAATTAAGTATGCTTCCACAGTGCAGGTGGATCATGGAGTCATCNGTTATAGCACAGGATAAAAATTAAGTATGCTTCCACAGTGCAGGTGGATCATGGAGTCATCTGATGTCAAATGTAGCCTGAGGGGTCCAGAAGACAATCTTTTGGGGGACGCAGGTGAGAGAGCCAGGATGGCGGATATGACCACATGTCCTGGGGACAGTTGGCGGAATCCAACAGCATGTGGATCTATGACCCACAGAAGACAGCACCTGCCTGCAGCCCTGTTTCCTCCAGCGTGTGATGAGCTTTGATTCTCAAAACTCAAAAAGCAGCCAGCAAGGGCAGGAGGAGGAGAGGAAACCAACACACAAAAATTCAGAGAAAGTTT